>NC_134885.1:29453215-29460715 GCF_041734735.1 Babylonia areolata
AGTTGTTTCTCCTGCTAACGACTTCCACTGTCCTTTACGTAATTATCTTTCATTGTATCTCTGTTTCTTTCAAACCTTCATCTTTGATCCCGCCCTTCCCCATCTAACACGTTTCCCTACAACTCTCCATACAACTCTCCATACACCTCTCCACACAACTCTCCATACACCTCTCCACACAACTCTCCATACACCTCTCCACACAACTCTCCATACACCTCTCCACACAACTCTCCATACACCTCTCCACACAACTCTCCATACACCTCTCCACACAACTCTCCATACAACTCTCCACACAACTCTCCACATAAGTCTCTACACAACACAACTCTCCACACAACACAACTCTCCACACAACTCTCCATACACCTCTCCATACAACTCTCCACACAACTCTCCATACAACTCTCCACATAACTCTCCATACAACTCTCCACACAACTCTCCACATAACTCTCCATACAACTCTCCACACAACTCTCCATACACCTCTCCACACAACTCTCCACACAACTCTCCATACACCTCTCCATACAACTCTCCACACAACTCTCCATACAACTCTCCACATAACTCTCCATACAACTCTCCACACAACTCTCCACATAACTCTCTACATAAGTCTCTGCACAACACAACTCTCCACACAACTCTCCACACAACACAACTCTCCACACAACTCTCCACACAACTCTCCACACAACAGAACTCTCCACACAACTCTCCACACAACTCTCCACATAACTCTCTACACAACACAATTCTCCACACAACTCTCCATACAACTCTCTACACAACTCTCCACACAACACAACCCTCCACAAAACTCTCCACACAACACAACTCTCCACACAACTCTCCACACAACACAACTCTCCACACAACACAACTCTCCACACAACTCTCCACACAACTCTCCACACAACACAACTCTCCATACAACACAACTCTCCACACAACTCTCCACACAACTCTCCACACAACACAACTCTCCACACAACTCTCCACACAACACAACTCTCCACACAACACAACTCTCCACACAACTCTCCACACAACACAACTCTCCACACAACTCTCCACACAACACAACTCTCCACAAAACTCTCCATACAACACAACTCTCCACACAACTCTCCACACAACACAACTCTCCACACAACTCTCCATACAACACAACTCTCCACACAACTCTCCACACAACACAACTCTCCACACAACACAACTCTCCACACAACTCTCCACACAACACAACTCTCCACACAACACAACTCTCCACACAACTCTCCACACAACACAACTCTCCACACAACTCTCCACACAACACAACTCTCCATACAACTCTCCACACAACTCTCCACACAACACAACTCTCCATACAACTCTCCACACAACTCTCGAAACAACACAACTCTCCACACAACACAACTCTCTACACAACACAACTCTCCACACAACTCTCTACACAACACAACTCTCCATACAACTCTCCATACAACTCTCCACACAACTCTCCACACAACTCTACACAACACAACTCTCCAAACAACTCTCTACACAACACAACTCTCTACACAACTCTCCACACAACTCTCCACACAACTCTCCACACAACACAACTCTCCACACAACACAACTCTCCATACAGCTCTCTACACAACTCTCCACACAACTGTCCACACAACACAACTCTCCACACAACTCTCTACACAACACAACTCTCCATACAACTCTCCACACAACTCTCCACACAACACAACTCTCCATACAACTCTCTACACAACTCTCCACACAACTCTCCACACAACTCTCTACACAACTCTCCACACAACTCTCCACACAACTCTCCACACAACACAACACTCCATACAACTCTCCGTACAACTCTCTACACAACTCAACTCTCCAAAAAATTCTCTACACAACACAACTCTCTACACAGCTCTCCACACAGCTCTCCACACAACACAACTCTCCACACAACACAACTCTCCATACAGCCCTCTACACAACTCTCCACACAACTGTCCACACAACACAACTCTCCACACAACTTTCTACACAACACAACTCTCCACACAACTCTCTACACAACACAACTCTCCATACAACTCTCCATACAACTCTCTACACAACTCTCCACACAACTCTCCACATAACTCTCCACACAACACAACTCTCCACACAACACAACTCTCCACACAACACAACTCTCCATACAACTCTCCATACAACTCTCTACACAACTCTCCACACAACACAACTCTCTATACAACTCTCCACACAACTCTCCATACAACTCTCTACACAACTCTCCACACAACTCTCCACACAACTCTCCATACAACTCTCTACACAACTCTCCACACAACACAACTCTCTACACAACTCTCCACAACTTTCCATACGACTCTCCACACAACCCTCCACACAACTCTGTACACAACACAACTCTCCACATAACTCTCCACACAACTCTCCATACAACTCTCCACACAACTCTCCACACAACACAACTCTCCATACAACTCTCCATACAACTCCCCACACAACCCTCTACACAACTCTCTACGCAACCCTCCACACAACTCTCCACACAACTCTCTACACAACACAACTCTCCACACAACTCTCCACACAACTCTCCATACAACTCTCCACACAACTCTCCACACAACTCTCTACACAACACAACTCTCCATACAACTCTCCACACAACACAACTCTCCATACAACTCTCCATACAACTCTACACAACTCTCCACACAACACAACTCTCCACACAACTCTCCATACAACTCTCCACACAACTCTCCACACAACACAACTCTCCATACAACTCTCCACACAACACAACTCTCCATACAACTCTCCATACAACTCTCCACACAACTCTCTACACAACACAACTCTCCATACAACTCTCCACACAACTCTCCACACAACACAACTCTCCATACAACTCTCCACACTACACAACTCTCCACACAACTCTCTACACAACTCTCCACACTACACAACTCTCCACACAACTCTCTACACAACTCTCCACACAACACAACTCTCCACACAACTCTCCACACAACTCCCCCCTCTCCTCTCCTACCTTTCAATTCATTTATTTGTTAACAATGACAGATACTTCAGATGTCTGCAATCACCAGTATGTGTGAAGAGACATTCAAACAAATCTCTGCTCAATCTATTGCTCCCCTCTTCGTTTTATTTATTTATTTTTTTTACCTTCGCCTTTCCTCTCTCCAAATCTTTCCCCTCTTTCGTCTGAATGTTTAATCGGTTAACAAAATGATGCAGCGGCGATAACTGTGATATGATTCGATATATGATATGATATGATATGATATGGCATGGTATGGTATTGTATGATATGATATGATATGATGAGATATGATATGATATGGATACCTATCCTCGGTCAGAGACCAAGCTCTAAGGTCTTTACAAACATTTGCACAACAGGCTGCCAACCTTGGTAGAGCCGACTGACGGCTGCCATTGGGCGCTCATCATTCGTTTCCTGTGTTATTCAATCTGGTTTCAGTCACGCACACACAGTCACTCACACAGACATGTAACATTTTACGTGTATGACCGGTTTTTGTTTATTTACCCCGCCATGTAGGAAGCCATACTCTGTTGTCGGAGGTTTGCATGCTGGGTATGTTCTTGTTTCCATAACCCACCGAACGCTGACATGGATTACAGGTTCTTTAACGTGTGTAATTACATCTTCTGCGATATCCATGTCATCTCAGTCTCTTGCTGCCTCGCCTCACTCTCTTTGTCTCTGTCTCTCGGTCCTGCGTGTGTCAGTGTTTCACTGTTAGTGACGACTCTGTGTAGAACGTTCTGCATGTCCTGGCATGGCTGCGAGTAGCTGAGATGTCGCTTTCATATGGTGGTAAAAAGAAGTTTGAAATAGCGTGCGTGCGTGCGTGCGTGCGTGCGTGTGTGTGTGTGTGTGTGTGTGTATGCACGAGGGTGTGTGTGTGTGTGTGTGCTTGCGTGTGTGTGTGGGGTGTTTGGGAGTAAAGGGAGGGGGGGTGCGTTCCGAATGAAAGGTGCATTTTTGGGGAACATAACCAGAGCTTTGCTAAAACAGAGCAAAATTGTTGGTAGTTGTTTTTGTCGTTGTTTTCAGAGAGACCGAAACTCAGAACTACCAGTATTAAGCATACGTGCTAGATTCACTGTAATACATGGGGGGGAGAGAGAGGGAGAGAGACAGACAGGCAGACAGATGGAGGAAGGGAGGGAGGGGGAGACAGGGAGAGACACAGACAGACACAGACACAGACAGATAGAGACGGAGACAGAGACAGACAGACACAGACACAGACAGAAACACAGAGAGAGGAGACAGACAGACATTCAGACAGACATACACACACAGACAGGTAGAGGGAGATGACATGTGCCCAGTACCGGTTCAACATTGTCAGTCACTGCCGATCACAGCGTGGCCCGGTCACACAGTTAGTGACTGGTCGGCTTCGCTGTCTTTGATCTTGTATTTTATTATTTTATTATTTTTATTATATTAGTATTATTATTATTTAGTTAGTTAGTTATTTAGTTATTTATATATTTTTTTTGTACGCTTATCGTTGACTTCATCAAGTTTTTGCGCCTTATACATATTATTATTAGTAGTAGTGGTTTGTTTTTGTTTTTCTCAAGGCCTGACTAAGCGCGTTGGGTTACGCTGCTGGTCAGGCATCTGCTTGGCGGATGTGGTGTAGCGTATATGGATTTGTCCGAACGCAGTGACGCCTCCTTGAGCTACTGAAACTGAAACTGAAACTGAGCTTGCGGCGTCAACCGAGGGAGGGGCATCACCGTGTCCCTACACGTTCGCCCGTCCCTCGCTGGGAAACAGGGTTCTCTCAAGAGCGCGCCTGCTACCAACCCTCAGTCTCATTTTCAGTTAAACTCCTCAAGAAGGCGTCGTTGCGTTTGGACAAATCCATACGCGCTACATCACATCTTCTTGGCAGGTTCCTGACCAAAGAGTATAACCCCAAGGCGCTTAGGCTTAGAATGCATGCGAATATGTTTGTGTATCTACCAGAGTAGATTTATTCGACATAGTTTTGCCAAAGAATAACACTCTCATTGCCATGGGGGTTTTTTGGTGATTTTTTTTTTTTTCAGTGCGCCAAGTGCGTGCTCTACACGCGATCTCGATCTATTGTCTCATCCGAATGACTAGACGGTCAGTTTGATTTTCCAGTCAAAATTTTGGAGAAGGAGATAGAAAGGGATTCCAACCGTATATAGTCAAGTGTGTGGTGTTTAAAACAAACATTGCATTTTGATGGAAGTCAGCTGGGAAACTACCCGCCTCTCCACTGCTTACCAACCTTCCTTCCTTCCTTCCTTCCTTCTTTCCGCCTCTCCACTGCTTACCAACCTTCCTTCCTTCCTTCCTTCCTTACCTTCTTTCCGCCTCTCCACTGCTTACCAACCTTCCTTCCTTCCTTCCTTCCTTCCTTCCTTCCTTACCTTCTTTCCGCCTCTCCACTGCTTACCAACCTTCCTTCCTTCCTTCTTTCCGCCTCTCCACTGCTTACCAACCTTCCTTCCTTCCTTCCTTCCTTCCTTACCTTCTTTCCGCCTCTCCACTGCTTACCAACCTTCCTTCCTTCCTTCCTTACCTTCTTTCCGCCTCTCCACTGCTTACCAACCTTCCTTCCTTCCTTCCTTCCTTCCTTCCTTACCTTCTTTCCGCCTCTCCACTGCCTACCAACCTTCCTTCCTTCCTTCCTTACCTTCTTTCCGCCTCTCCACTGCTTACCAACCTTCCTTCCTTCCTTCCTTCCTTCCTTCCGCCTCTCCACTGCTTACCAACCTTCCTTCCTTCCTTCCTTCCTTCCTTCCTTACCTTCTTTCCGCCTCTCCACTGCCTACCAACCTTCCTTCCTTCCTTCCTTACCTTCTTTCCGCCTCTCCACTGCTTACCAACCTTCCTTCCTTCCTTCCTTCCTTCCTTACCTTCTTTCCGCCTCTCCACTGCTTACCAACCTTCCTTCCTTCCTTCCTTCCTTCCTTCCTTCCTTCCTTCCTTACCTTCTTTCCGCCTCTCCACTGCTTACCAACCTTCCTTCCTTCCTTCCTTCCTTACCTTCTTTCCGCCTCTCCACTGCTTACCAACCTTCCTTCCTTCCTTCCTTCCTTACCTTCTTTCCGCCTCTCCACTGCTTACCAACCTTCCTTCCTTCCCTCCTTCCTTCCTTCCTTCCCTTCTTTCCGCCTCTCCACTGCCTACCAACCTTCCTTCCTTCCTTCCTTCCTTCCCTTCTTTCCGCCTCTCCACTGCTTACCAACCTTCCTTCCTTCCTTCCTTCCTTACCTTCTTTCCGCCTCTCCACTGCTTACCAACCTTCCTTCCTTCCTTACCTTCTTTCCGCCTCTCCACTGCTTACCAACCTTCCTTCCTTCCTTACCTTCTTTCCGCCTCTGCCCTGACTTAGTTTCTGTATAATCAGATGGCATGGAAGGAGAAAGATGTCTGCACGCACACACTCACTTCTTCTTCTTCTTTTTAACAACAGATGTGGTTTAGCGTATATGGATCCGTCTACAATGCTTTAACGTCCCCTTGAAACTGAAACTGCTCACTTCACTTGACAATTTCAAGACCCTTTGACCATCAGCAGCATCAACTGTCGCGCAATACTACAAAAAAACAAACACAGAAATCGTATCGAAACACATCTGTTCGGATTGCCCCGTTTATAGTAGTAGCCAGGCCAGAGGGCTACTGTTAACCAGCCTGTCACTGACATTTTGCGAACACATTCCCATAAACTAAGGAACTGTTGTTGTTGTTGTTGTTTGTTTGTTTGTTTGTTGTTGTTGTTTTGTTGTTTTTTGTTTGTTTTTTGTGTGGTTTTTTGTTTTTGTTTTTTTGTGTGTGTTTTTGTTTTTTTGTTTTTTTTTGGGGGGGGAGGTGCGGGGGTTGTTTTGTTTTGTTTTTACATACGGTAAGAATCAGAATCATGTTAATCAAGTCTGGGAAATTACTTTTGTATTTATGGACACAAAACTTGAACTACTTCGGAACTTGAATACAATACTAGACTTTTATAAAAAAAATAAAAAATATTAACAAAAAGAGAGAGAGAGAAAAGAAAAACAAAACAAAAACAAGCTGCTTATTTGATGTTTTGTTCTATTTGAGAAAGGAGTTGAGGGTCATGCAGTGTATGTTTCATCATAACTGACCGTTCATCTTAGACCTTCCCACTTCCTCATTGTCTGCTGTGCTTCGTAGCTATATACATATTGCTCTAAAGGGGACAAAATGTCACTCTAACATTAACCCTTTGACACAGCACTACAGCTTAAGGTCGACCGAAAGTCGGCTGACAATGGTTTCGTTTGTTTGTTTGTTTGTTTGTCTGTTTTTGTTTGTTTGTTTGTTTGTTTCTACGTCTTTCTCGACAAACAATTGGACACAATGCCAAGAAAAAC
>NC_134885.1:29465715-29485715 GCF_041734735.1 Babylonia areolata
GAAGGAGGAAGTTCTGCCCCCTCGCCCCCCACCCTCCCCAGGCCCCCTCCCCCCTTCCTAGATCTTCCCTCCCCTCTCAACCACCAGTCATCCAGTACAGATTAAAACAAAACCAAATCCATATTCTGTTCCAAAGATAGAAGCATGCACGCACAAAAGGGAAAAACAAACAAACAACAACAACAACAACAAAAAAACAAGGAGGTTGGAATACACTTTTCGCTGTTTTCTGTTATGATCTAGACAGAATTAGAATAAAATCGGGAACAAAAATCAACGAAACATGATGCTAAAAAAAAAAAAGCTTCAGAAAACATTGTACAACTTTGCCACGGGAATACATCTTGAATGGAAATGTACCCACATAAAAGATCAGGTGAGGTAGTATACCATCAAAGACATATTTCAGTTCTTGTTACATGTATCATTTAAATGAATGGAAGACAGAAATTCTTTTTTAAATTGTAATATCAGGCAGTCGCCAGTGCTTGAGTGGTGGTCAAGAACTTGAGTGGTGGTCTGGACGCTAGTCATTCGGATGAGACGATAAAGCGAGGTCCCGTGTGCAGCATGCACTTAGCGCACGTAAAAGAACCCACGGGAACAAAAGGGTTGTACCTGACAAAATTCTGAAGAAAAATCCACTTCGATAGAAAAACGAATAAAATTGCAGGCAGCAAAAAAAAAAAAAAAAAAAAAAAAGAAGAAGAAGAAGGGGGAAAAAAAAAAAAAAAAAAAAACCGAAAAAAAAGGGTGGCGCTCTCAGTGTAGCGACGCGTTCTCCCTGGGGAGAGCAGCCCGAATTTCACACAGAGAAATCTGTTGTGACAAAAGAGTAATGCAAATACAAATGAAATTGTTCTCATACGTTAATATCCGTTGAGCATATTTGTTTTCAACGTTTCCCTATGCATTTTGAATTATTTTTATAATCTGGCATTGACGTTAATGCAGACGTTAATGCGACCATTAATAATGAAGGACCTCCGAGATCTTTCCCAAACTCTCTTGCGGCAAAACTAGCTGCAGGTGTGTGTGCGTGCGTGCGTGTATGTCATGGGAGCTTGTGTGTGTGTGTGTGTGTGTGTGTGTGTGTGTGTGTTGTGGGGGCTGGAGAATGTAGGAATGTGCGTGCGTGCGTGCGTGCGTGCGTGCGTGTTTGTGTGTGTGTGTGTGTGTGTGCATTCGCACTCTTGTGTCGGTGTGTGCGCGTGTGTGAATGTGGTCAGTTCTCGTTCTGGCCTTAATTAAAGTCATATTTGCTTTCTGCATAATCATCTTTCCCTTCGCTATATCTTAATGCATTTATTTATTTGTTTATTTCATCCAATTATTTTTTTTTTTTTCATGTTAATGTCTTATACACAAACCAGAGATATTCTGTCAAGGCCTGATCAGTATCAGTATCAGTAGCTCAAGGAGGCGTCACTGCGTTCGGTCAAATCCATATACGCTACACCACATCTGCCAAGCACATGCCTGACCAGCAGCGTAACCCAGCGCGCTTAGTCAGGCTTCAAGAAAAAAGATTTTAAAAAAAAGAAGTAATAATGATATATAAAAAAATTTTTTTAAATGAAAATAAAATAAAATAAAATGAAATAAAATAAATAGTGTAAAAATAACAATAATATCAATAATAATAATAATAATAACAATAATACTAAATAAATATTTTTTTAAGTCATGATGATCAGTGTGTTGGGTTACTGCGAAGGTCCAGCAGCTGTTCCTTGAAATCAAATAGATTAAACATCCAATCAAATCTCCTGACTGGAACACCTGCCCCTTCTCCGGAATCAGCTGCGTGCTTCTCTCTCTGTCTCTCTGTCTGTCTGTCTCTCTGTCTCTCTGTCCGTCTGTCTCTCTGTCTCTCTGTGTCTCTGTCTCTCTCTCTTTCTCTACCCAATATATGTAAACTCTGCTGTAAATTGTATTCGATATTGGCTTAAACTGTTGCAAATGGGGGATAATAGAATACCGAAAAAAGCCTATAAGATATTACATGATTTAGATAGAAAGGGGAAAAATAACTGGGTAACGAAGGTTCGTCTTTGTCTGTTCGAATATGGATTTGGCTTTGTGTGGATGGAACAGGGTGTTGGTAGTGGGAATGGCTTTGTATCTGTTTTTCGCCAAAGGCTTATTGATTGTAGATGGCAAACATGATATAGTCACATTTGTACGAGTGATAGATTTGATATGTACAGAACATTCTGTAATATACCTGATTTGAAACATTATCTGTTGTTAGATATAGACAGGCATCTGAAACGTGTAACGACGAGATTTAGACTCGGTATATCAGAACTGACATGCATCACTTTTGATACAGAAGTTTTTGTGCAAACGATTTAGTCTGTCCTTTATGTCATGAAGCCCAAGAAAACGAGGTGCACTTTGTTCTTTGCTGCCCAGCACTAAAACATGTACGTCAAATGTTTATAAAACCTAAGTACTACAAGCATCCCTCTCTGTTCAAGTTGAATTTGTTAATGTCGTCAAGCAATATCAATGACGTACATATTTTTTCGGTATTCTTATATAAGGCATTCAAATGAAGAGAAATTGTTACTTCGTAAAACAGTTATAATGCACTTTTTGTTGTCTATGTATTTACACGGATACAATGCACGGTTTGTTGTCCATATTAATGCTTATTTGTTTATGTGTTTTCGTTGAGTTGTATTATGTTTACGTATACCCCCTTGACTCGGGGCTGTGGCCTGATTGTGAATAAACCATTCCAATTCTCTGTGTGCGTGTGTGTGTGTGTGTGTGTGTGTGTGTGTGTGTGTGTGTGTGTGTCTGTCTGTCTGTCTGTCTGTCTGTCTCTGTCTGTCTATCTGTCTGTGTGTGTGTGTTTGTTTGTTCTGCGTGTCTGTCTGTCAGTGTCTGTGAGTGTGTTTTCTTCAGTTTAACGTCTATTCATTATAAGTGTTTTTAGACGGAAAGGAGTAAAGTAGTGTATAAAGGAAAGGGAATGCATGTGAATATTAGTGTAAAAAAAAAGAAGAAAAAAAGAAAAAGGTTCATGTTATGTATCAGAGGAAAAGTATATTATAAGAAAAAGTCTAAAGAGGTTGTGGTGTGTATTGAATGAGTTGTCATGGGAAGGAGAATATGTATATGCATATCAACAAGTATTAACCTACAACAATGTAAATATAAATAACAGTATTAAATATAATACATCAAAGGAGGATACCAACTGGACTGGAGTTTTAAAATTTCTGAAAACATTCTAAGCAATGAATAATCATTCAAAATCTTTTCAGTGGCTAATGAAATATTGGAAGAAAAGTCATCAACTACATCTTTTGGAAGTAACTGTCTTATGCTCACACAATGAATGAGTAGATGGCTTACAGTTATTTGCTTACCGCATGTGTGTGTGTGTGTGTGTGTGTGTGTGTGTGTGTGTGTGTGTGTGTGTGTGTTTCTGCGTGTTTCTGTGTTGATTATCCGTGCAGAAAAGCAAGGCGAGGTCAGGAAGAGTGACTGTGGTCAAGGGGAGTGCAGTCACGCAGTCCCATGCCCGTGGGAACTTGTGTGTCGGAGGCTCATGAGGACATTGAACCCCCCCCCCTTTCCCCCCGCCCTCCTCAACTGTGGTCCTTCACACCTGACTTGGAAAGACCCCATGTTTGTAAAGCGCCTGGAGCTTGGTCTCCGCCCATCTGTCTACAACCTGAACAACACTCGCGAAGGAAACACTGTATGTTGACGTCAACAGGAGTTTAGGATTTCAATGTTCACTCGCCCTCCTCAAGTACTGTCTGACCAACATAGAAATCAATGTCAAATGACGTCAATGGGATTTCAAGGTCGATGCCTGCCACGTCCCGACAGGTGGACAGATGGCTACGCAATACCGAATGACACCCATACACGAACAAAACCTGGTCATGGCCAATAACTGGATGAAGAAGCTGTTGTGCTTGTTTTGAAACCAAGATCATGTGCATACTTCTGCTGCGTAGCTAGGAGGTCTGATTACAAAATGTCACCAGCTTTATGTACTATATTTGGCATGTTATTTTCTCCTTCAAGACCAAGATCAGGTCGGTGCCTGCCACGTCCCGACAGATGGACAGATGGGTATGCAATAATTGGATGAGGAAGCTGTTGTGTTCGTTTTGAAACCAAGATCATGTGCACACTTCTGCTGCGTAGGTAGGAGGTCTGATTACAAAATGTCACCAGCTTTATGTACTATATTTAGCATGTTATTTTCTCCTTCAAGACCAAGATCCATCATGACAGGGTTTCTCCTTCACCATGACGATTTGATTTTCTTTTCTGCGCGTCAGTTTGTGGTTCCAAAGATCTGATTGGTTCGCGGGATCAGGTCGACAGACGCCAGCTGTTGATAGGGAAAAAACAACAACTTTGCCACGACCTAGTTGCGCTGGTCAGGTACAGGGTTCAGGGTCAGTTGACTGCCACGATCTGTGGCGATGTGGCGTGAGGGCAGAGTAATGAAAGACCACGGGTGGACGTGACTCTGACCTGACTGTAGGTCCGGGGGGGGGGGGGTGGGGGGGGTGGGGGGGCGGTCAGTTCCCTGGGCCATCAGACTGGTGTCATCTGAACCACAGCCAGCTGCGTGCTGCCCTCCTTTCTTGCTGACAGATCTTCTTCTTCTTCTTTTTCTTCTTCTCTTCCTTCTTCTTATTCTTCTTCTCTTCCTTCTCCTTCTTCTTCTTCTCTTCTTCTTCTTTTTCTTCCTCTTCTTCTCCTCCTCCTCTTCCTCCTCTTCTTTCTTCTTCTTATCCTCCTCCTCCTTCTCTTCCTTCTTCTTCTCCTTCAACTTCATCTCTTCTCTTCCTTCTTCTTCTTCTTCTTCTTCTCCTCCTCCTTCTTTTCTTCCCTCTTTTTCTTCTCTTCCTTCTTCTTCTTCTTTTTCTTCTTCCTCCTCTTCCTTCTTCTTCTTCTTCCTCCTCCTCCTCTTCCTTCTTCTTCTTCTCTTCCTTCTTCTTTTTCTTCTTCTCCTCCTCCTCTTCCTTCTTCTTTTTGCAAACGCTTACTTGTGCTATATGCTCAGATGACTTGCTGCCATGCCCTGGTGAATGAGAAATTGAATGAAATGTGTGTATATGTGTGTGTGTGTGTGTGTGTGAGTGTGTGTGTGTGTCCGTGTGTGTTTGTGTGTGTGCTTGTGTGTGTGTGTGTGTGCGTGTGCGTGTGTGTGCGCGCGCGCGTGTGTGTGTGTGTGTGTGTGTTTGTATGTGTGCGCTCGCGCCCTTTTGTATGTTATGATGTGATAATTATTTGTTAGTATCTTTTATATCTTGTTCTTGTTGTTGGATTATTCCTAGCCCACAGTCCATCTCTGTCTCTTTTTCTTTCTCTGTCTCTGTCTCTCTTTCTTTCTCTGTCTCTGTCTGCCTCTCTCTCTCTCACTCACTCAAACACACACGCGCGCGCGCAGACACACACACACACACACGGAGCAATTGAGTAAGTAGGCGAACTAGGAATACAATAGGCGAATGGAATCACCATTTTGGTGACAAGCGAATCGGGAGTAGGCGAATTGGGACGACGCCCCCTTCGCAGCCGTTCACGCCATGTTCACGATACTGGATAATGTCCAATTTTAGCCTCCTGAATTATTGCACCTATCGGTTACATTTCCATGGTTTGTGGGACGAAAAACGGAAAAAAGCAAGATGGTGGCACGTTAGTTTAGTGACTGAATCCGCATCAAATTGAGTAAAATAAAACGCACAAAATGACCTAAATCCACCTAATATGTGTTACAACATATACTAATGGTAATATCGTTTCATACACGCACACAGATTGCCGGTAAAATAGGTGCAGTAATCCAGGATGCTAAACATGGACTTTTCCACGATACTGTTATGTATGACACACTGTTTCCGTCTGAACCGGTAAATCAAGTCCCTGAATTCATCCAACCACGTTCAGTTGTTTTTTTGGTGTGTGTGGTTTTGTTTGTTTTTTTGTTTGTTTTTTTATATTCGTGTAGATTTTTAACTCACCCTTGTGTTCATACCATCCAGCCCCAGGTCAATGTTGATTCGTTTTCTCCAGACAAACATTACCAAACCACCTCCACCCGCGAGCCACCGGCGATGGCGTAATCAAAGGGAAACCACTCTTCGGCTCCCTCCCAGTGCAGGCAGGGATTGTCAACGATCGGTTTACATTCTAAAGGGAAGATTCTCACCAACAATCTTCCCCCACCACACCCACCCTCGCCAAAGCCCTCACTAACACCCTTCACTCTCACACTCCTACGCTTCACATCACACCTATCTCCCTCCCTCCCCCACTCCCCCACTCCGCAACCCAGCCCCCTTCCGTTTCCGTTCCCTTTTCCCACCTCCCATCCCCCTCCCACTCTTCAACCTCCTCCCTACCCCCACCTCCCATCCCCCTCCCACCCTTCAACCTCCTCCCTACCCCCACGTCCCCTTCCCACCTCCCATCCCCCTCCCACTCTTCAACCTCCTCCCTACCCCCACGTCCCCTTCCCTCCTCCCATCCCCCTCCCACTCTTCAACCTCCCTCCCTCCCCTACCCCCACGTCCCCTTCCCTCCTCCCATCCCCCTCCCACTCTTCAACCTCCCTCCACCCCTACCCCCACGTCCCCTTCCCTCCTCCCATCCCCCTCCCACTCTTCAACCTCCCTCCCCCCCTACCCCCACGTCCCCTTCCCTCCTCCCATCCCCCTCCCACTCTTCAACCTCCCTACCCCCCTACCCCCACGTCCCCTTCCCTCCTCCCATCCCCCTCCCACTCTTCAACCTCCCTCGCCCCCTACCCCCACGTCCCCTTCCCTCCTCCCATCCCCCTCCCACTCTTCAACCTCCCTCCCCCCCTACCCCCAAGTCCCCTTCCCTCCTCCCATCCCCCTCCCACTCTTCAACCTCCCCCCCTACCCCCACGTCCCCTTCCCTCCTCCCATCCCCCTCCCACTCTTCAACCTCCCTCCCCCCCCTACCCCCACGTCCCCTTCCCTCCTCCCATCCCCCTCCCACTCTTCAACCTCCCCCCCCCTACCCCCACGTCCCCTTCCCTCCTCCCATCCCCCTCCCACTCTTCAACCTCCCCCCCCCCCCCCTACCCCCACGTCCCCTTCCCACCTCCCATCCCCCTCCCACTCTTCAACCTCCTCCCCTACCCCCACGTCCCCTTCCCACCTCCCATCCCCCTCCCACTCTTCAACCTCCTCCCCTACCCCCACGTCCCCTTCCCTCCTCCCATCCCCCTCCCACTCTTCAACCTCCCTCCCCCCCTACCCCCCACGTCCCCTTCCCTCCTCCCATCCCCCTCCCACTCTTCAACCTCCCTCCCTCCCCCCCTACCCCCACGTCCCCTTCCCACCTCCCATCCCCCTCCCACTCTTCAACCTCCCTCCCTCCCCCCCTACCCCCACGTCCCCTTCCCACCTCCCATCCCCCTCCCACTCTTCAACCTCCTCCCCTACCCCCACGTCCCCTTCCCACCTCCCATCCCCCTCCCACTCTTCAACCTCCTCCCTCCCCCCTACCCCCACGTCCCCTTCCCTCCTCCCATCCCCCTCCCACTCTTCAACCTCCCCCCCCCTACCCCCACGTCCCCTTCCCACCTCCCATCCCCCTCCCACTCTTCAACCTCCCCCCCCTACCCCCACGTCCCCTTCCCACCTCCCATCCCCCTCCCACTCTTCAACCTCCCCCCCCCTACCCCCCACGTCCCCTTCCCTCCTCCCATCCCCCTCCCACTCTTCAACCTCCCTCCCTCCCCCCCTACCCCCACGTCCCCTTCCCACCTCCCATCCCCCTCCCACTCTTCAACCTCCCTCCCTCCCCCCCTACCCCCACGTCCCCTTCCCACCTCCCATCCCCCTCCCACTCTTTAACCTCCCCCCTACCCCCACGTCCCCTTCTCTCCTCCCAGTCCACGTTACACATCATTCCTCTCTCCTTCCCCTCACCTTCCCCCCCCCCTTCCTTTCCCCTCTCTTACCTCAACCCTCCCACCCCCCAACACCACGCTGAATATCACCCCTCTTCCCCCCCCCCCTCCCACCCACACACCACCCAAGTACCTCCTTTTTTGTCTACAAATGCAGTGTCCGTGAGGGTCTGAGTTCGAATCCCGCTCTCTTCCTTTCTCCCAACTTTGACTGGAAATACCATATTGAGCGTCTAGTCATTCAGATGAGACGATAAACCGAGGTCCCGTACTTGCTAGCTTTGCACACTGAAAAAGAACCCGAGGCAACAAAAGTGTTGTCCTCTGGTAAAAAAAAAAAAAAAAAAAAAAAAAAAAAAAATTATGTCGAAGAAATCCGCTCTTGATAGGTACACCAACATTATAAATCATGCATGCACTCAAGGCCTGTCTAAGCGCGCTGTGTTAATGTTGCCGGTCAATCATCAGCCAAGCAGACAGATGTGTTGTTGCGTAGATGGAATTTTTTTTTCCCCCACCGAACCGACCGCAGGGATTCCTCCTCCTTAAGAAACTGAAACTGAAACAAACTGTATCAAACTGAAACAAACTCATCATCTACATTTCACACCAATCCCATGCTTCGCAGTCACCCCTCTGTTTCTTCTCCTCCCCCTCCCCCCCCCCCCCCCCCCCCCTCTCACCCCTGGCCCTCCACCCCACACCCTCCTCCCCACCCCACACACTCCATCATCCACCCCACCCCACCCCAAACCCACACCCGTATACCCCCACACCCTCACAACCCGCATTTCAGCTTACCGAGGCGAGTCTGATTTTCTGTGCGCGGAAGGTTAATTTTCACATGTAAACGAAACCAATCAGTTGGGAACTAAGGCTGGCAGGAGGTCGGAAACGAGCGTGTGAGATACTGTGTGCGTGTGTGCCTGTGTACTCTCTGCGTCTCTCTGTCTCTCTCTCTGTGTCTGTCTCGCTCTCTGTCTCTCTCTGAGTGTGTGTGTGTGTCTGTGTGTATGTATGTATATGTAGGCTTTGGGGGTGGGGGTGGGGGGAAGTAAGTGTGGTGTAGTGTAATGTAGTGTCATGTAGTGTGTGTGTGTGTGTGTGTGTGTGTGTGTGTGTGTGTCTGTGTGTCTGTGTGTCTGTTTGTGTCTGTTTGTGTGTGTGCGCGCGCAACAAACATTGACAGAGAGATCAAAAAGCAGTGAGTGAGAGAGAGAGGGGGAGGGGGGGGACCGACAGACAGAGGCAGAGACAGAGACAAAGTAAAAGAGAGGATGGTGTGTGCGTGCGTGTGTGTGTGTCCGCAAGTGCTTATTTGTGTGTGTGTGTGTGTGTGTGTGTGTGTGTGTGTGTGTGTGTGTGTGTGTGTGTGTAGTGTAGTGTAGTGTAGTGTAATGTCGTGTTTGTGTGTGTGTGTGTGTGTGCGTCTGTCTGTTTGTCTGTGTGCATGTTTGTATGTGTGTGTGTGTGTGTGTGTGTGCGCGCGCGTGTGTGTGTGTGTGTGTGTAGTGTACTGTAATGTAGTGTGTGTGTGTGTGTGTGTGTGTGTCTGTCTATCTGTTTGTCTGTCTGTTTGTCTGTGTGCTTGCGTGTGGACGGAATCGATCAGTCACGGTAATCACAGGGCACCCCTGTCCCTCTGCACTCAGAACAGTGCAGCAGCACAATGTACTCTTAGGTGCCTCCGTTTTCCTTTCACCCCTTCTTCTTTCTTCTTCTTCTTCTTCTGCGTTCGTGGGCTTCAACTCCCACGTTCACTCGTATATACGCGAGTGGGCTTTTTACGTGTATGACCGTTTTTACCCCGCCATGTAGGCAGCCATACTCCGTTTTCGGGGGTGTGCATGCTGGGTATGTTCTTGTTTCCATAACCCACAGAACGCTGACATGGATTACAGGATCTTTAACGTGCGTATTTGATCTTATGCTTGCGCATACACACGAAGGGGGTTCAGGCACTAACAGGTCTGCACATATGTTGACCTGGGAGATCGTAAAAATCTCCACCCTTTACCCACCAGGCGCCGTCACAGTAATTCGAACCCGAGACCCTAAGATCGAAAGTCCAACGCTTTAACCACTCGGCTATGGCGCCCGTCAGCCCTTCCACTGCTGATGTTTGTGTAATTCTTGTCACTGAAGTTTGTTTTTTTTTCCCTCCGGTTTTAATTTCTCGAGGAGGTGTCACTGCCCTCAGACGAATCTAATTAGGCTATTCCGCATCTGCTAGACAGATGCCTGACAGCAGCATAACCCAATGCGTTTGTCAGGTCGTGAGTGCATGTGTGTGTGATGTGTGTGTGTGTGTGTGTGGCTGTGTGTGTGTGTGTGTGTGTGTGTGTGTGTGTGTGTGTGTGTGTGTGTGTGTGTTCCTATGAATGCAGATTTCTTCTTCCGTAATTTTGCCTAAGAACGACATTTGAACTCATGGCAACGAGAGTGTTGTCCCCCTGGGAAAATCATGCAGAAAAATTCCACTCTGACAGGTACACAAATTAATACATAATCATGCACTCTAGGCCTGACCAGGTGCGCTGGGCTACGCTGCCGGTCAGGCTTCTGCCTGACAGATGTGGTGTATCGTATATTATGGATTTGTCCGAACGCAGTGACGCCTCCTTGAGAAACTGAAACCGAAACCGGAACTGAACTCAACAACCATGGGGTTAACTCTCTCCATACGAACGGCGAAAGAGACGACGTTAACAGCGTTTCACACCCAATTACCACCATCAAAATATTGCAAGCGGAAGGCTCTTATACTGAAGAGGTGAATATTGACAAAGAATACCACAATTCTGACGACGGAAGCTAAAGGTTGGGTCATTGAGACACCCACTGGACATCCGAGGGGTCTGTGTAAAGGAGAAGAGAGGACTGGCCGTACTGAGTGAGTTAACGGCGGTGGTAATAATGTCTGGCAGCGGGGCAAACAAAACACACCACACGATGACGAGATACAATTCAGGACGGCGTGCACTGCCTCCCACACAGACGTGTTTTGTTTCATGAAATTGGAGAGCGTGTTTGATCCGGCGTTAGTCTAGCTACCTTTCATATTTTACGCCATTCATTAAACCGAAGATTTCCCATGATGCCAGCTTCATTTTAGCGTGTGTATGTTTGATGCTGGTTATATTTTGGGATGCTTTCATTAAAAGAACAAAAAGAAGAAAAGCAATCACAGATGTTTGCATTAGGAAGAACACACACACACACACACACACACACACACACACACACACACACACACACACACACAAAAGCAATCAGTTAGCAAGGCGGGTCGAAATCCTCTTCAGTCTTCTATCACACACGGTTTATATCATCGTTATAGTCTGAAAATATTATTGTTATGGTCTATCGCACATCATTGTTATGCTGGTCTGAATACGTTGTAGTTATGATCTATAACCTGTCATCGTCGTTATGATCAGATTACACCATTGTTATGGTCTGTCATACATCGTCGTTATGATCAGATTGCATTACAGTTATGGTCTGTCATACATCGTCGTTATGATCAGATTGCATCATAGTTATGGTCTGTCATACATCGTCGTTATGATCAGATTGCATCATTGTTATGGTCTGTCATACATCGTCGTAATGATCAGATTGCATCATAGTTATGGTCATATATCGTCGTTATGGCCAGATTACATCATAGTTGTGGTCTGTCATACATCGTCGTTATGATCAGATTGCATCATTGTTATGGTCTGTCATACATCGTCGTAATGATCAGATTGCATCATAGTTGTGGTCATATATCGTCGTTATGGCCAGATTACATCATAGTTGTGGTCTGTCATACATCGTCGTTATGATCAGATTGCATCATTGTTATGGTCTGTCATACATCGTCGCAATGATCAGATTGCATCATAGTTATGGTCATATATGGTCGTTATGGCCAGATTACATCATAGTTGTGGTCTGTCATACATCGTCGTTATGATCAGATTGCATCATTGTTATGGTCTGTCATACATCGTCGTTATGGCCAGATTACATCATAGTTGTGGTCTGTCATACATCGTCGTTATGATCAGATTGCATCATAGTTATGGTCATATATCGTCGTTATGGCCAGATTACATCATAGTTGTGGTCTGTCATACATCGTCGTTATGATCAGATTGCATCATTGTTATGGTCTGTCATACAGCGTCGTAATGATCAGATTGCATCATAGTTATGGTCATATATCGTCGTTATGGCCAGATTACATCATAGTTGTGGTCTGTCATACATCGTCGTTATGATCAGATTGCATCATTGTTATGGTCTGTCATACATCGTCGTTATGGCCAGATTACATCATAGTTGTGGTCTGTCATACATCGTCGTTGTGATCAGATTGCATTACAGTTATGGTCTGTCATACATCGTCGTTATGATCAGATTGCATCATAGTTATGGTCTGTCATACATCGTCGTTATGATCAGATTGCATCATAGTTATGGTCTGTCATACATCGTCGTTATGATCAGATTGCATCATAGTTATGGTCTGTCATACATCGTCGTTATGATCAGATTGCATCATAGTTATGGTCTGTCATACATCGTCGTTATGATCAGATTACATCATAGTTATGGTCTGTCATACATCTGAAACACTGGCCTTAAGAAACTTAAGCCTTAGATGACAACAGAATTCTATTCTATTCTATTCTACTCCATTCACACGCGCGCGCGGATGCACACACACACACACACACACACACACACACACACACACACACACACACACAATTTCTCTGTCCGCCCGCTGGCCTCATCGGAACACAGAGGGAGGGAAACTGACCTTCAACTCCCCCCACCCCCCGCACACACACACACACACACACACACACACACACACACACACACACACAATTTATCTGTCTGTCCGCTGGCCTCGGAACACAGACACACACACACACACTGAAGGAAGAGTCCTCTCAGTCTTCACGGACATCAAGGACTTCCAAGGTGCGAAACTCTCCAAAACCTGACCCCCCACCACCACCAACCCCACCCCCACCACCACTTTAACTCGCACCACTGTCAACCCTCCACCTTTCCCCCCACTACCCAATCGCCCCCTTCCCTCTCCTTCTACGTCTCCCCCCTCACCCCTCTTCCCCCACTACCTCCTCTCGCCCCCTTCAGCCCCCTTCCTTCACCTCCCCTCTTCCCCCCCCCCCCCCCCCCCAAAAAAACCAAAAAAAATGACCAGACTTAATCGGATACCCTGGAAGGAAGGTGGGAGAGTGGGAGGGTGTGAGAGAGGGAGCCTGTAGAACCCTTCACCGACATCAACTTCCTGAGTGAGCACAACACCACACTCAAACACCCACGTCCCCCCCCCCCCCACCCATCCACCCACCTACGCACCCTGGCTGGCTCTCTCCCCCCCCTCCCCTTCCACCTGCCAACCCTACTCTCCCCCACCCCACCCCCTAAAAAGTGAGCACCACATCCACGTCCACACCCCCACACTCCCGCTACCTAACCCCCCTCCCCCTCCTCCACCAAATCAGTCACTCCCTCTCCCCTTCCCCACCTCTCTCTCTCTCTCTCTCTCTCTTGGGTCTCTTTTTAGCATTCCCTTGATTAATTTATTGATTTTCTTAATGAAGGTGGGATGAAAACAGTCCAATAAATGCTCATTCCTTTTGCCTCAATAAAAAAAAGTTTCGATTTCGATCTCTCTCTCTCTCTCTCTCTCTCTCTCTATCTGTGTATGTGTGTGTGTGTGTGTGTGTGTGTGTGTGTGTGTGTGTGTGTGTGTGTGTGTGTGTGTGTGTGTGTGTGTGTGTGTGTGTGTGTGTGTGTGTGTGTGCGTGTGTGCGTGTCTCTTTCTTTCTTGCCTTGTTGATTGTGGTCAAATCCGAACGAATGATGAGCACCCACAACAGGCAGTCAGTCAGTTTGCTCTACCCAGGTGGGCAGCCTGTTGTGCAACTGAATCCGTGTTTGTAAAGAGCTCAGAGTTTAGTCTATAACCAGGGACATACGCTATATATTTAAGTACCAGTATCATGATCATGTATCGTGGCCCAAGGCCGATGCACAAAGTTAATGCTTTTGTTCGAGCTCTCTCTCTCTCTCTCTCTCTCTCTCTCTCTCTCTCTCTCTCCTCTCTCTCTTATGTCTGCAGGGGTATACATCTGTTTAATTAAATGTGTGATTTCCATTGCAAATGGCTGCTTTGCATGCAGGAAGAGAATGAATGAACCTTTGTTTTTAACCCCTTCCCGACCCCAGTCCTTTTGTGGTCCAAGGCCAATGTACATTAAAACGTTTTGGAGTTCTCTGTCTCTGTCTCTGTCTCTCCATCCCACTCTCTCTGTCTCTGTCTGTCTGCCTGTCTCTGTTTCTGTCTCTGTCTCTCTCCTTCTGTCTCTGTCTCTGTCTGTCTGACTGTCTGTCTGTTTATCTAATCTCCCCTTCTCTCTCTCCCCTTTCTCCCATCCCTCTGTGCGTGTGTGTGTGTGTGTGTGTGTGTGTGTGTGTGTGTGTGTGTGTGTGTGTGTGTGAGTCTGTCTGCCTGTCTCTGTTTCTGTCTCTGTCTCTCTCCCTCTGTCTCTGTCTCTCTGTCTGTCTGTCTGTCTGTCTAATCTCCCCTTCTCTCTCTCCCCTTTCTCCCCTCCCTCTGTGTGTGTGTGTGTGTGTGTGTGTGTGTGTGTGTGTGTGTGTGTGTGTGTGCGTGTGAGTCTGTCTGCCTGTCTCTGTCTCTCTCTGTCTGTCTCTCCCCCCTCTCTCTCTATGTCTCTGTCTGTCTTCCTCTCCCCCGTCTTTCTCTGTCTCTGTCTCTCTGTGTCTCTCTTTGTCCCTGTCTCTGTCTCTCTTTCTCCCTGTCTCTCTCTCTGTGTCTATGTCCCACTGTCTGTATTTCTCTCTCTCTCCCCCCCCCCTCTCTCTCTCTCTCTTTCTCTCTCTTGCTGGTGTCCCTGGGCGTGATTTCTCACATGGGAGTCACGGGCAAAATTCAGAAGATCGATCCTGGGAAGGAAGAAGCCTGTCCCCACACACCGCCACGTCGTACACCGCTCACTGTCCTACGAGCCCCAGCCCCCACTCCCCCTTCCCCCTAACCCACTGTGCTGTGTCACTGAATTATCGGCCCTCAGAGGACCGGAAGCGGAAGGCGGCGTCCCATTGTGACGTCACTTCCTCTAGGGACAAGTGGACGAGCCGGGATCCCCTGAACAACGAACGGGTCTGGCCTCGTGGGAAATTTGGGGGCAGCTCGTGCGAGCAAAGCCAATCAAAATCAATGTGGTTGGTGGGTTGGTTTTTTGTTGTTGTTGTTGTTTTCTTCGGGGGTTGGGGGGGATGGGAAGGGTGGCGGGGGGATTGGGGGGGCAGGAGGAGAGGGGGAGTTCTGCGCCTCCATTATGTCCTTGCTATTTAATGGCCCCCGGCTAATCACTTTTCTGATTCAGTCTCGACGCTTGCAAAAGTAAAGAAAGAGAGAAAGGAAGGAAGGAAAGAAAGAAAGAAAGAAAAGGGAGGTTTCATCTTTAGAAAAGAAAGGAAAGGAAAGAAAGATAGAAAGGAGACTAGGGAAATTTTGAAACAGGGCAGCCAACCCCTCCCCCCCCCCCCCCCCCCCCAAAAAAAAAGAAGAAAAAAAAGACCAGAATAATGGCACAGAATAAAAGAGAAGAAAGAAAGAAAGAAAGAAACAGGTTTGTCTGTTGCTCACGTGCAACACAGGACCGGTATATAATTATACTCTGGGTTTTTGGTTTTGGGGAGGCCGGGGGAGGGGGGGGGGGGGTAGGGTGTTCTGTTACCAGCCTGAAGAGACTTTCGTATCTCAGTGTTATCATGGAGAAACAAACATGGTCAATATTCAAGTCTGTCTCTCCCGCTCCTCTCTGTCTCTGTGTCTCTGTCTCTGTCTCTCTCTCGCTCTCTCTCCCTTGTCGTTAAATCTGTAAATTGATAACCAATATTCGTGAACTCTGCAGTTATGTGCATTCACAATCGTTTACAAATATTTTACGAAAAGAAGCATCAAGACTACCCCGTGGGAATATCGGATGTTGTATGAATTAGTTGCAAGAGATAAGGAGAACTGGTGCCAAATGTGGATTTGTTCATGCTCGTATGACGTGTCGGTTTTTTGTTTTGTTTTGTTTTTTGTTTGTTTTTTTATCAGCCGCCGATATTTTCTCCCCCTCCACTAGACCTTGAGTGGTGGTCTGGACGCTAGTCATTCGGATGAGACGATATACCGATGTCCCGTGTTCAGCGTGCACTTAGCGCACGTAAAAGAACCCACGGCAACAAAAGGGTTGTTCCTGGCAAAATTCTGTAGAAAAATCCACTTCGATAGAAAAAAACAAATAAAACTGCACGCAGGAAAAAATACCAAAAAAATGGGTGGCGCTATAGTATAGCGACGCGCTCTTCCTGGCGAGAGCAGCCCGAATTTCACACAGAGAAATCTTTTGTGATAAAAAGAAATACAAATACAAATATATTGTTATGGATATGTTCCTGCGTGCGTGCGTGCGTGCGTGCGGGGGTATGTGTGCACTGGAGTACACGTGTTCGAACTGTGTGTGTGTCAAGTCAAGTCAAGTCAAGTCAAGATTTTATTTCATGATGGTAAATTGAATAAGCAACAATTGCTTTTTCACATCAAGCCATCAATGAAAATAATAATTTAAAAAAAATATATATATATAAACAAAAATTAAAAAGAAGGGAAAAAAGAAAGAAAAAAAGAAGAAAAAATAGGAGAGAGAGACAGAGAGAGAGAGAGAGACAGAGAGAGAAGAAACAACCAGATGCAAAGCAAATTAAGTCCCCTAGCATTAATTACATAGTAATTTCCCTTTTATACTATCAGCACCAAAACGTTTGCAAAATAAATAAAACTTCCATCCTTAGCAAAAGAAGTTCCTGTTTGAACAAAAAATGATAATAATGACTGCTCTTGTTGTTGGGTCAGAATAGCAGATCAAAGTGCCAAGTTTAGAGAATACAAAAAATATAAATATAGCAGTAAATGCAGTTTGCATATAATTAGGCTTCATTTCTTTATTTTTTTGTGCCCATCCCAGAGATGCAATATTGCTTTAAGCAAGATGACTGGAAAGAACTGAATTTTTCCTATTTTTATCCCTAATTTGGTGTCAACTGACAAAGTATTTGCAGAGAAAATGTCAATGTTAAAGTTTACCACGGACACACACACACACACACACACACACACACACACACACAGACAGACAACCGAACACCGGGTTAAATCATAGACTCACTTTGTTTACACAAGTGAGTCAAAAACCAAAACCAAAACACCAAAAACAAATCAGGGTGTTTGGTGTAAAAGTGAAATAGAATCATTTTTAGAATAATGTTTCATCGAGTGAAGGCTTACAGAAGTGATTCATTAAAAAGAAAATCTACCACGCTGTACTATGCAGGTGTCTTTTTTTTGGGGGGGGTGGGGGGGGGGGGGGGCAGGGGGGTTGCGCGCGCGCGCGCGCGCGTGCGTGTGTGCTTTGGTTAAGCCCGTCATAAACAGATATTCGAAACGCATGACTGCAAGGTACTGACCGGGTATCTCTGACGTAAGTGTCTATCACTCAACCCCCACCCCACCCACTCACGCCTGTTGCCCCACCCGGGGACACAGGCCGCCATCAAGTGCTCTCCCGCCGAGCGGTCGCTGGCTTGCCAGTACACAGACGCGGGGGAAGCCATGTTAAGAGTCGACCCTTTTGCCGGCTGTGCGCCAACAGGAGCGATCCACCACGTCCCCCACTGTCCCCCCCTCCCACTACCTCCTCTTGCCCCCTTCAGCCGCCTTCCTTCACCTCCCTTCTTTCCCCCCAGGCCCCCCCCCCCCCGCCCTCTCCACCCCCACCCCCCCACCCCGCCCCGCCGTCCCCAAAACTGACCAGACTGAAACGGAAACTCTGGAGGGAGGGTGGGAGGGTGGGAAGAAGGGGTGGGGGAAGGCTGTAGAACCCTTCACCGACATCAACTTTCTGAGTGAGCACAACACCACCACACTCACACACCCACGTCCCCGCCCGGTCCTGTGCCAGTCACCCCAGCTGTCCCCAGGTGCGGCCTGTCCTCTTCGTGCATCTGTTTCCAGATAGGTCGCGATGCCACGCATTTTTCGTGCGATTTTTTTCCCCTCTTGCTGGTTCCAGGGTTGAAGACTTGCCTGTAGCTGAATATCAGTTTAGACATAAAACATGTGAAAGATCCTGACTTGTTTTGCTTTTAGTAGCTAAAAAAACAACAACAAACAAACAAACAAAAAACCAGTAGAATTGCAGCTTGTGAATGTCAAGTATATCTTTGGCAAGTTAACTCACTCAGTACGGCCAGTCCTCTCTTCTCCTCTACACAGACCCCTCGGATGTCCAGTGGGTGTCTCAATGACCCAACCTTTAGTTTCCGTCGTCAGAATTGTGGTATTCTTTGTCAACATTCACCTCTTCAGTATAAGAACCTTCCGCTTGCAATATTTTGATGGTGGTAATTGGGGTGAAACGCTGTTAATGTCGTCTCTTTCGCCGTTCGTATGGAGAGAGTTAAAGAAATATTTCTTCATCCATAGGGGAAACGTGGCACAATGGTTAGGACGTTCATCTGCCGGTACAGAGAGTCCGTGGGAGTCTAGGTTCAGTTCGAATCCATCCCGCTTTCGCCACTTTCTCCCAAATTTAACTGGAAAATCAAACTGAGCGTCTAGTCATTTGGATATGACAAGAAACCGAGGTTCTGTGTACATTATGCACTTCGTGCACTGAAAAAAAAAAAAACCCATGGCAACGTGAATGTTGTCCTCTGACAAAACTCTTTAGCAGAAATCCACTCTGATAGGTAAAAGCATATGCCTTCACTCAAGGCCTGACTAAGCGCGTTGGGTTATGCTGCTGGTCAGGCATCTGCCTAGCAGATGTGTGCAGCGTTTTGGATTTGTCCGAACGCACTGACGCCTCCTTGAGAACCTGAACCCGAAACTAAAATCTCATTGAACTGAGTTTCCTTTTGTTGTTGTTTTTTTGGAAGGGTATCCTTGTAATTGCACGAGGCGTTTTTGTACACAGCTGTTTCTCACCATCTGCTGATACACAGCCTGTGGTGGTTTTCTTTCTGAACATCTGCTGATATACAGCCTGTGGTGGTTTTCTTTCTTGACATCTGATGATAAACAGCCTGTGGTGGTTTTCTTTCTGAACATCTGCTGATATACAGCCTGTGCTGGTTTTCTTTCTGAACATCTGATGATATACAGCCTGTGCTGGTTTTCTTTCTGAACATCTGCTGATATACAGCCTGTGCTGGTTTTCTTTCTGAACATCTGATGATATACAGCCTGTGCTGGTTTTCTTTCTTGACATCTGCTGATATACAGCCTGTGCTGGTTTTCTTTCTTGACATCTGATGATATACAGCCTGTGCTGGTTTTCTTTCTGAACATCTGATGATATACAGCCTGTGCTGGTTTTCTTTCTGAACATCTGCTGATATACAGCCTGTGCTGGTTTTCTTTCTGAACATCTGATGATATACAGCTTTGTGCTGGTTTTCTTTCTGAACATCTGATGATATACAGCTTTGTGCTGGTTTTCTTTCTGAACATCTGCTGATATACAGCCTGTGGTGGTTTTCTTTCTGAACATCTGATGATATACAGCCTGTGGTGGTTTTCTTTCTGAACATCTGATGATATACAGCCTGTGGTGGTTTTCTTTCTTGACATCTGATGATATACAGCCTGTGCTGGTTTTCTTTCTGAACATCTGATGATATACAGCTTTGTGCTGGTTTTCTTTCTGAACATCTGATGATATACAGCCTGTGGTGGTTTTCTTTCTGAACATCTGATGATATACAGCCTGTGCTGGTTTTCTTTCTGAACATCTGATGATATACAGCTTTGTGCTGGTTTTCTTTCTGAACATCTGATGATATACAGCCTGTGCTGGTTTTCTTTCTGAACATCTGATGATATACAGCCTGTGCTGGTTTTCTTTCTGAACATCTGATGATATACAGCTTTGTGCTGGTTTTCTTTCTGAACATCTGA
>NC_134885.1:29490715-29498215 GCF_041734735.1 Babylonia areolata
AGGATTGATAAAACTGAAGGCAGGTAAAGAAAAAAAAAAGGAGGTTGGGGTGTGTGGTGAGGGGTGGTGGTGGTGCTGTAGTGTAGCGACGCGTTCTCCCTGGGGAGAGCAGCTCGAATTTCACACAGAGAAATCTGTTGTGATAAAAAGAAATACAACATACAAATACAAAAATACCGCGTTGAAATGATCTCTTTGTGGTCCTTTCTCTCTTTTTTTCCCCTTTCTTTCTTTCTTTCTTTCTACTTTTCTTTCTTTCTTTCTTCCCTTTTTCTTCTTTTTTCTTTCTTTCTTTCTTTCCTTCCTTCCTTTCTTTCTTTCTTCCCTTTCTTTCTTTCTTCTCTTTCTTTCTTTCTTTCCTTCCTTCCTTTCTTCCTTTCTTTCTTCTTTCCTTCCTTCCTTTCTTCCCTTTCTTTCTTTCTTCATTCCTTTCTTTCTTTCTTTCTTTCTTTCTTTGTTCTTTTTTTTTCTTTCTTTCTTCTTTTCTTTCTTTCTTTCCTTCCTTCCTTCCTTCCTTTCTTCCTTCCTTTCTTCCCTTTCTTTCTTTCTTCCTTTCTTCCCTTTCTTTCTTTCCTTCCTTCCTTCCTTTCTTCCTTTCTTTCTTCTTTTCTTTCTTTCTTTCTTGCTTCCCTTCCTCCTTCCTTTCTTGTTTTCTTTCGTTCTTTCTTTCTTTCTTTCTTTCTTTCTTTCTTTCTTCCTTCCTTCCTTCCTTTCTTTCTTCCCTTTCTTTCTTTCTTTCTTCCTTCCTTTCTTTCTTTCTTTCTTTCTTTCTTCCTTCCTTCCTTCCTTTCTTTCTTTCTTTCCTTCTTTCTTCCTTCCTTCCTTCCTTCCTTCCTTTTTCTCTTCATTTCTTTCTTTCTTTCTTACTTTCTTTCGTTAAGTTATGCTGCTGCTGTTTCTTCTTCTTCCCTTCTTTCTTCTGTCATATCGTCATAAAAATATTTTTCTTCTCCGTCTTTGTCTTCTTCTTCCTCCTCTTCATCTGCTTTTGTTGTTGTTGTTGTTGTTGTTGTTGTCCTCCCGATCTTCTTCTTCATCCTTCTTCCTCTTCTTCTTCTTCGTCGTCGTCGTCTTTTAATTCTTCTTCTTCTTCTTTTTCTTCTGCTTTCTTATTCTTCGTCTTCAACTTCTCCTGTTTTCTCCCCTCCCTCCTTCTCCTTCTCTTTCCCATTCTCTCCTTCCCGTTATCATTTGCTTCCTTCTTTCGGATTCCAAGACACGACGTTTACACTATGCAAACTATATGCTGCTTCTGTCCGTCTCTGTCTCTGTCTGTCTGTTTGTCTGCTTTTCTCTCTGTCTCTCTCTCTGTCTCTCTCTCTGTCTCTCTCTCTCTCTCTCGTAGTAGTAGTAGTAGTAGTATTTACCAACATTATTATTGTTGTATCGTTATCGTTACTGTTGTTGTCACAGAGACAGACTGGAAAACTAGGCAACGCCAAAAATCTTCATCCTTGCATTACATTTGATCCATCAACTGCAGTTTTATAACCATCTAGTTTAGTTACAAGGTTACAAGGAAACACACGTCTCCGATGTAATCATGGCCGTATATATATATATATATAAAGAGAGAGAGAGAGATAATGTATACATGTATATACATATCATATACCATATATATACACATATATATGTATGTATACATACATACATACATACATATATATATATATATATATATATACATATATTTGTATACACACAAACATACACACACGCATATATATATATATACATATATATATATATATATATATATATATATATATATATATATATATATATATATATACTCTGTACACGCACTCTCCTGTGAACTATGTCATGAAAAACGACAAAACAATATATATATATATATATATACATATACATATATATATCTTTCTCCCTGTCTGTGTATATATATATATATGTGTGTGTGTGTATGTGTGTGTGTGTGTGTGTGTGTGTGTGTGTGTGTGTGTGTGTGTGGAGAGAGAGAGAGAGAGGGAACGTCACAGCTTTGAATCGTTCACATTTTGTTTGTTTGTTTGTTTTGTTTTGTTTTTTGGTCGTTCTTTTGTTTTTGTTTTTTTTACCTCTCATCGAGTTATTTATCCTCCCCCCAAAAAGGCTTTTATTCCGACTGTTTTTGTGATCATAATGAACCGATCGACGGTACGACACGGTGTAGTCTACGATTGTGTTTTTGTTCCATCAATTCTTACATAACATTTGACATTTAAACGCGCAATTGTCCCATCAGCGCTTTCCGTACTGCCACTGATTAGGTGACGTGCTTCGATTGTCGACCATTACCCAGTGGGCTGTGCTGTTAAAGGGTGATAACTCCTTGGTAGTGGGAGGGAGGGCAAGGGGACTAACTGCTACTTGACCATTGTACTGTTTGCTGTTTCTCGGCCATCGTCAGTAGGCGGCGCTGACAGCACTCCGTCGGGAAAATGTATTAGCTGTTCATGAAAGTATGAACAGTATTGTCCTGAAACAGCAACAGTAATTCTGATCATAAAAGGAGAAAAAAAAATCGAGTCTTTGTTGTTGCTGCTGCTGCTGCTGCTGCTGCTGCTGCTGCTGTAGCTATTGAGAATTGTGCAATGCATAAGCACGAAAGAGATGACATGTAGGATTACAAACCTACACTTGTAACTAAAGTGTAGGGCTTTGAAATGATACATTACCACTCACATCGTGGAATATGAACGATGATAATAATAATAATAATAAAGAAACGAGTATAAACCGACTTTTGTCCGATGTTCGCTGTTCAGTGCGTGGTACGCGAGTCTTTTGTTATTTCACGACATACTCAGAATTATTGTGGTGTTTTGATGGAAACAGACTGTACATGACACTGAAGCACAGTTTCACTTTCAGTTTCTCAAGGCGGCGTCACTGCGTTCGGACAAATACATATGCGCTACACCACATCTGCTAGGTAGGTGCCAAACGAGCAGCAAAACTCAATGTGCTTTATCAGGCCTTGACGTGCATGCGTATCTATTTGTGCATCTATCACAGTGGATTTTTTTTTTTTTAACAGAATTTTGCCAGATGACAACACTCTCGTTGCCATGGGTTCTTTTTCAGTGCGTCAAGTGCGTGCTGCACGCGGGACCTCGGTTTATCGTCTCATCTGAATGACTAGTCGCTCAGTTTGATTTTCAAGTCAAACTTGAGAGAAAGGGCAAGAGCGGGATTCGAACCCAGACCCTCACGGATTCTCTGTATTAGCAGATTAGCGTGTTAACTCTCTCCATACGAACGGTGAAAGAGACGACGTTAACAGCTTTTCACCCCAATTACCATCATCAAAATATTGCAAGCGGAAGGCTCTTATACTGAAGAGGTGAATGCTGACAAAAAATACCACAATTCTGACGACGGAAGCTAAAGGTTGGGTCATTCAGACACCCACTGGACATCTGAGGGGTCTGAGTAGAAGAGAAGACAGGACTGGCCGTACTGAGTGAGTTAACCATTCTGCAACCTTAGAATAGCGTATCAACCGTCACTGGAGTATTTCTAACGTCACGAGAGTATGAAATGATCTATCTGGAGTCACTGGAGTATGAAATGACGTATCAACGCAATAGGAGATTAAAACGGCGTATCTAATGTCACTGGATTATGAAATGGCGTACCTAATGTTATTAGAGTATGAGATGACGTATCAACGCAATAGGAGATTAAAACGGCGTATCTAATGTCACTGGATTATGAAATGGCGTACCTAATGTCATTGGAGTATGAGATGACGTATCTTACGTCACTGGACTATGAAATGACATATCTGTCCCTGAAGTATAAAATGGCGTACTGGAGCAGAAAATGACGTATGTATCGTCACTGGGGTATAAGATGACGTGTCTAATATCACTGAAGTATAAATGGAGCAGAAAATGACGTATCTGACGAGTCTTACGTCACTAGACTATAAAACGACAGAGCTAACGTCACTGAAGTATGATCTTGACGTATCTGTCATCCTTCCGGTTTCTCCGTGTGAGGCGTTTACACAGAGATATCTATCATGCCGTAATGTTTATGTGCAAGGATGTATTCGCTAACTCTGGGTCAGAACTGGAATGACATCCCGCAGTTAAGGACCACCCGCAATGCCGACTGTCCTAAAACCCTCTTGGCCAAGAGAACGGGGATATAACTTTGGTAAGTCAATGCACTAAAATCGAATTCCGGCCCAGATAGTCAGGACAGCAGTTACCTCCAATGCTGTTCTGACGCTCATAGTCGGACACGACAGACTATCATACATACAAGTTGGGAAACAAATGGCTAAACAGTGTGTTCCCCGTACTGATATTGTACAGGAGAGTCGAAAGTATGTGTCTGTGAAATTCATCACAAAAAAAGGAAAGATTACAAGATGGTACGACTGTTGTTGTTTTTCTGTTTTTATCACCAATTTCATTGTTTTATTTGTTGTTTGTATTTCAGTTATTGGTGTATAATACCAATGTTGTATACTTTATATCCCCAACAGGGGTCAAAGGATTGAATATTCTTGATTGTATTCTTGGCAGCAAACGACAATATTCCTTGTGACCCCAGTGATGGAGTCTCCCGTCGGACCGACGGATGAGTAGGCAGGCAGGCTTATCTGTCGGTGTGTGTCCTCATATGGGAGAAGAGACCGATCCTGGAGTTAAGTGACCCCGGTACACTTGGTAATAAAGGCATATTCTATTCTATTCTATCCTGTCACTCCCATTTTGCACGGTTTGCCCAGTATCCACTGCCTGCAGTACACTACACACTACACTACATTGGCAGGGCCTGTGCTGAGGGTTTTTCCCAAGGCCTGGAACACGAAGTCTTCAGAGATCTTAGCAGCGCAAGGTTTGCTTCGCGGGAATTAGGTCTGCAGACTAAGAAAAACTTCTCAACGCAAAGCAAACTAAAGCTTTTGCTGATGATGTCGCCAATGCAAATGCAGTCCAGAAGGCCACATACCGGGACAAGACGACGACAACAAAAACTGAACTGGCCACAGGGAGTCCGATCTCATAAACAGACCTTGGAGCTGTCTCTGTACAAACGTCTGACAGGAAACAGAACAAGGTACAGTGCCATTGACTGCCCCAAGAGTCGCGCGCAACGCTGCAGGCCTTTCCTTTTCCGCTTTTTATTATTATCGCCCCTTAGAGGACGTGTTATGGAAGTCTCCACTGCTGTCTCTCTGTACAGAGCGACCTGCTGTCCAAACAGCCAGACAACAAACAGAGAGTTGGCGTATTTTCCTACCGTTGACCCTCTGTCCAGGTTTACGTAAGACGCCACGTGGTAATCGTTACCTTGCACTCATACTCCCCACCACACCCCACCACACCACACCCCAACGCCTTCTCCTATGAATTCCCTCATGGGGTTTGTGATGTGTGAAGTGATGTGATCAGTGTGTGGAATACACTCGCTTCCACCCCCAGCCCACCCCACCTCCATCGCACCCTCCTCCTCCCCACCTCCGCCGCCCACCCCCCACCCCCCCTACTTCCCTAGCCAAGCAGTTTGCAGTACTTTGAGAACAACAGGTCCAACACATTAGCAGGTACTTTTAATGTCTCGTGCCAGAGATTCGCAGTGGGTTTTTGTACAAACAACTACCCTGTCTGTCTGTCTGTCTGTCTGTCTGTCTGTCTGTCTCACACACACACACACACACACACACACACACACACACACACACACACACACACACACACACACATAGACACACACACACCCACACACACTGTCTCTCCCTCCTCTCTCTCTTTCTTTCTCTATCTCTTTCCCTCCCTATATCTCTCTCTTTCTCTCACTTCTTCCCTCTCTCTTTCTCACTCACTGTCCCTCTTTCTCCCGCTTTCTGTCTCTCTCTCTTTATCTGTCTCCCACTTTCTCTCTCTTTGTCTGTCTGTCCCTGACTCTCTCAGCTTCTGTCTTTCTCTGTCATAAGGACCTCATGGCCAATGACATTTAAAGTGTCAAAGCGTCAGAAGCGTCTCTCTTCTTCTTCTCTCTCTCTCTGTCTCTCTGTCTCTGTCCCTCTCTCTCTCTCTCTCTCTCTCTCTCTCTCTCTGTCCAGCTTATCACCTGCCTACCGGATGTGGTACATTTTCACTTCCTGTCGGCACATCATTGTCAGCCAATAACAACTGAAGACAACACAGTAGTGCCAGTTCATGATTGAGGAACACAGTTTAAAAGTTAACACGGGGATATCGGAGTGGTGGTGGTGGTGGGGGTGGGGGGTGGGGTGGGGCGCCGGTGGGGAGGGTTGTTACTGTTGATGGACCAGGGTACGCGTGTTTGGTACACCCTGACCATTAACTAGCGTTGTTACTAAAAGGCAGGGAAATAAAGGTACAGTCTCAGCTTCAGTTTCAGTCTATCAAGAAAACGCCCCATTGCGTTCGAGCAAATCCATATACGCGACACCACGTCTGCTAGGCATTTGTATTTGTATTTCTTTTTATCACATCAGATTTCTCTGTGTGAAATTCGGGCTGCTCTCCCCAGGGAGAGCGTGTCGCTACACTACAGCGCCACCCATTTTTTGATATTTTTTCCTGCGTGTAGTTTTATTTGTTTTTCCTATCGAAGTGGATTTTTCTACAGAATTTTGCCAGGAACAACCCTTTTGTTGCCGTGGGTTCTTTTACGTGCGCTAAATGCATGCTGCACACGGGACCTCGGTATATCGTCTCATCCGAATGACTAGCGTCCAGACCACCACTCAAGGTCTAGTGGAGGGGGAGAAAATATCGGCGGCTGAACCGTGATTCGAACCAGCGCACTCAGATTCTCTCGCTTCCAAGGCGGACGCGTTACCTCTAGGCCATCACTCCAGATGCTTGACCAGCAGCAAAACCCAACGCGCTTAGCCAGGCCTTGAGTGTGTGCATTATATGTATTTGGGAATCTATCAGAGGTGGATTTCTTCTACAGATTTTTTTTACCAGAGGATAACACTTTTGTTGCCACGGGTTCTTTTTCAGTGCGCCAGGTGTGTTCTGCACACGGGATCTTCGGTTTGTCGTCTCATTCAGATGACTATACGCTCAGTTTGATATTGCAGTCAAACTTTGGAGAAAGGGCGAGACTGGGATTCGAATCCTGACCCTCATGGACTCTGAACTGATGAGTAAAATTATTGACACAACGGCCAGAGCCATGGGTAAGATTCATGCACCTATCGGTAGACTGTCAGACAGTTCAAAAATTCAGATAAGGACAATTTATTATGAAATGCACAAGGACAGTGCCTGCCTACATTATCATAGTTTCTGGTAGAAAGGATGGGGTGGGGTTTGGGGAAGGGGGGGAGTTGGGGGTGGGGGTGTGGGGGTGGGGGAGTGGGGGTGGGGGGGTGGGGGGGGGCCTGAGTGACGTACGGTGGGGGTGTGGGTGGGGGGGGGAGAGATGTACGCAAGGAAAGAGTATGATTTTCCGGTCAAACTTGGGAGAAAAGAGCGAGACAAGGGTTCGAGTCCAGGG
>NC_134885.1:29510715-29528215 GCF_041734735.1 Babylonia areolata
ACTGCTGACAGTGTGTAAAGAGCACGAAGACTTTTGATCAACGCTGTCCAGCTGTAACACTCCTTGCCCTGTTCTGTAGAGCCGCGAAAGTCGTGGCAATGTACTGCTGACAGTGTGTAAAGAGCACGAAGACTTTTGATCAACGCTGTCCAGCTGTAACACTCCTTGCCCTGTTCTGTAGAGTCGCGAAAGTCGTGACAATGTACTGCTGACAGTGTTTAAAGAGCACGAAGACTTTTGATCAACGCTGTTGAGCTGTAACACTCCTTGCCCTGTTCTGTAGAGCCGCAAAAGTCGTGACAATGTACTGCTGACAGTGTGTAAAGAGCACGAAGACTTTTGATCAACGCTGTCCAGCTGTAACACTCCTTGCCCTGTTCTGTAGAGCCGCGAAAGTCGTGACAATGTACTGCTGACAGTGTGTATGCCTGGCCACAGCGCCACTCCTCCTTCCATGAAGGAGGGTGTGACCGGATGCAACTTGATTGGGTTTTGTAATTGTATTTGTATTTCCTTTTATCACAACATATTTCTCTGTGTGAAATTCGTGCTGCTCTCCGCAGTTTTATTTGTTTTTCCTATCTAAGTGGATTTTTCTACAGAATTTTGCCAGGAACAACCCTTTTGTTGCCGTGGGTTCTTTTACGTGCGCTAAGTGCATGATGCACACGGGACCTCGATTTATCGTCTCATCCGAATGACTAACGTCCAGACCACCACTCAAGAAAATATCGGCGGCTCAGCCGTGATTCGAACCAGCGCGCTCAGATTCTCTCGCTTCCTAGGCAGACGCGTTACCTCAAGGCCATCACTGTGATTTAGTAGTGGTGGTGGTGGTCTGGTGGTGGTGGTGGCGGCGTGTGACCCGTAGGAACATAGACCTAGTGGAACATAGACCTGTGTGAACACAGACCCAGTGGAACATAGACCTGTGTGAACACAGACCTAGTGGAACATAGACCTGTGTGAACACAGACCTAGTGGAACATAGACCTGTGTGAACACAGACCTAGTGGAACATAGACCTGTGTGAACACAGACCTAGTGGAACATAGACCTGTGTGAACACAGACCTAGTGGAACATAGACCTGTGTGAACACAGACCTAGTGGAACATAGACCTGTGTGAACACAGACCTGGAGGGAAAAATCTGGGGAAACAAAGATTTGGAGGGGGGGGGGGACATGGACATGGTGGAACAAAGACCCAGAAAAACGTAAAATCAAGGGAAAATAGACCTGAGGGAACGTAGATGTAGGGGAACGTAGACCTGTGGAAACATAGACCTGGGGCACATAGACCTGGGGCACATAGAAATGACCCCTATGATGCAGTATATTGTGGTGTGGTATATTATGGTGTGGTATAGTGTGATGTAGTCTGGTTTAGTATTTTGTGATGCGGTTTTTTTGTGGGTGTAGTATAGTGTGATGTGGTACAGTGCGGTGTAGTGTGATGTGTTATAGTGTGATGTGGTATAGTGTGATGTGGTGCAGGGCGGTGTAGTGATGTGGTATAGTGTGATGTGGTATAGTGTGATGTGGTACAGTGCGGTGTAGTGATGTGGTATAGTGTGATGTGGTATAGTGTGATGTGGTATAGTGTGATGTGGTATAGTGTGATGTGGTATAGTGTGATGTGGTGCAGTGCGGTGTAGTGTGATGTGGTATAGTGTGATGTGGTATAGTGTGATGTGGTGCAGGGCGGTGTAGTGTGACGTGGTATAGTGTGATGCGATATGGCGTGATATATTCTGGTGTTGTATAGTGTGATGTGGTATATTCTGGTGTGGTATATTGTGGTACGGTATAGTGTGATGTTGTGTGGCGTGGTATATTGTACTTTGTAGTGTGATGTGGTGTGGTGTGGAAGAGTGCAGTGCGGCAATGTGTGGTGTGGCGTAGTCAGTGTGGCGTAGTGGTGTGGTGTGGTTTTGTGTGCTATGAAGTTCAGCATAGGTTAAGACAGGGGTCATGTCAATAAGACGCACCCCTCAAAAGCTGGATATCATCATCAATGGACAGTGGCTCCAACAAATGACAGAGTTCAAATACCTGGACAGCATCTTTGCTGAGGACGGGAATGCTGGATGGAGAAACAGAGACTTGATACAGCCTGATCTATCAGTGCCAGACCAGGACTCTGAACAAAGCCCTGGTGCCAGCTGCGTTGCTTGGTTCTAGCTTTTTGACAGTTACACGCGACTAAATGCCTACGTTGACCGAACTATGCCATCGGTCAGTTCCACACTGCACACAGTAGCGGGTTACGACCATACTAGGCTCTTCCGTCCGAGCAATGCAACCGGCTCCTGGAGCGCAAACTCACAACTTGTGAATAAGACGACAAGCAGCTCTTCAATCTCGCAAAAAAAAGAGTATTTTTATTATTGTGCCTGTCTCAATACCCTGGAAAAATAACCTCTCTCTCTCTCTCTCTCTCTCTCTCTCTCAAGACATACAGCAATGGTGATCATTGCAATTGACAATGGTGACGACGACGACGACGATGACGAAAGAAAAAACCGTGAAATAACGATTCAAACTATCCCCGGGTATACCGTTAGACATGAAAAACAAGAAAGAAAGAAAGAAAGAAAGATATTCTGAAATAATGATAATAATAAGTAAAGAAAAAATGTTTTAAAGATCGCAAAAAAGAGTTGTCGGTGCTACATGAACACGACACAAAGATAGTTAGAAGTTCATCTTAGGGACGTGACATGTGTAGGAGTGACTCCCCTTCGCTTGATGATCAGTGACACAGACAGCCACCACCCGCGTAAACCGACATATTGTCAGGTGAGTTGTCAACAGTCGTGACAAATGACGACCGGTGTTATACCCTAGACTGACACCCCCCACCCCTAAGTTGACTCCACGGAGACATTTTGGCGAAGGTCTAAAATAACTACAGTTGGGAGTTAGCCTGGAATGACTGCAACCCTTGCCCTGAAATGAGTCCCTGCCTTTAACCCTTTCAGCGCCAGTCAATTTAGAGTGCAAAATTCCCTTGTGCTATAAACACAGAAACATGGTGTCTAGGAATAGCTGGGGATTCCCCCTGTGATGTGTAGAAAATATGGCCTATCCTACCACAGAACATAAAGAGCAGTAGGTTCATCGATAACAGACCCATGATCTGGTCACCCTTCAGTGACATGGTTCCTCTACCTAGCTGCTGCATAAATGCGAGTTTGGCAGCGAAAGGGTTAAAGAAAATATGGCATCTAAGAACAGCTGGGGATTCCCTTGTAATGTGAACGAAATATGACCTATCCTACGACCGAAAATTAAAAAAGTAATGGGTTTGTGAATTAACGAGACATGATCTGGTCGTATTTCAGCAACATTGGTGCTCTGCCTGGCCGGTGCTGATATACAACATTGGCTGTGAAAGGGTTTTATTAAATCTCTGTGTGTCTGTGTGTGTGTGTGTGTGTGTGTGTGTGTGTGTGTGTGTGTGTGTGTGTGTGTGTGTGTGTGTGTGTGTCTGTCTGTCTGTCTGTCTGTCTGTCTGTCTGTGATGGAGGAATGGTCGTGTGTGTGTGTGTGTGTGTGTGTGTGTGTGTGTGTGTGTGTGTGTGTGTGTGTGACAGTGTGTGTGTGTGACAGTGTGTGTGTGTGTGTGTGTGTGCGCGCGCGCGCGTGTGTGTGTCTGTGTGTCTGTGAGGGAGGAATAGTCGTGTGTGTGTGTGTGTGTGTGTGTGTGTGTGTGTGTGCGTGCGTGCGTGCATGTGTGCGTGCGTGCGTGTATGTGTGTGTGTGTGTGTGTGTGTGTGTGTGTGTGTGTGTGCATGAAATGGTTTTTATTTTGATCTTCGCTAACGTATTTTATTTTGATCTCAGCTTTATTTACTTGATAACGTTTTATTATTTGATTGGTTTTGAAATGTTCTTTTTGATCGGTGTATATGAACACATAGGATGTTCTTTGTTGTTGTTGTTTGTGTTGACAGAGAGCTGTTAAAATGGGTTTTTTAAGATAAGTTTATATCTTTATATCTGGATGATGTTAGGCACTATTTGTTTAAGTAGCATTGTTACAAGACATCACGTCACAGAAAAATTATTATTATCATTATTATCATTGTTATCATTATTATCATTATCATCATTACTGTGTTATTATTTGCAATTATTGTCATTTTTTATTATGATCATTATTATTATTATCATTGTTGTTGTTGGTATCATTATTACTATTATTTATTGTTATTTTCTGCTGATTGTTATTATCATTAGCACAAACTAGTACATTACTTGTGTGTGGGGGGGGGGGGGGGGGGGGGGGGGGCTAAAGTTAATTTTGTCAGGCCTGCAACCTGGTCCCAGAAAGCTCTTCAGGATGACTGCGTGTTGGCTGGCACCCTTTCCACTCCACAACTCCAACAGTCATTCACAGGCAATAGGACTACCCTGCTACCTCCACACCGGAACACGAGTGGGGTGTACTTAGAACCAGCCCCCCCCCCTCCTAGTGCCCCCCCCCCACCCCCCCAACACACACACACCCCTCTCAAACAACAACAACAACAAATAATAATAATAAATAAAGGACTCCACGGGGTGTCAATCTTGAGCAGCACTACTGGCCCCCGAATTAAGCCACCCCCCTCCCACCCCCCGGAGTCTTTTAAAGGGCGAGGAATGGAGACATTGTAGTTCTGACCCATGACAACCTTTTCAAGACATTCCCTGATTTTCATAAAGGAAAAAAAGAAAAGGTGTGTACAAAAAAAGATGAGGTTGGAGTTGATACGGGGCATGAGCTGGAGTATTTGTACATTTATAAATGAATAGATAAATAATGTATAGATAGATAGATCAATTAATTAATTAATTAATTAATCAATGATAAATGAATGAGATTAGATAGATAGATAGATAGATTGGTACGTAGGTAGATAGATAGATAGACACATACATACATACATACATACATACATACATACACACATAATTTTTTTTTAAATAAATAATAATAATAAAGGTCTTTCCTGAAAACTTTCCAAGAGGAGGTGTATGAGGAGCGACTCCAGTGGTGGAGGGGGGCCGGGGGAGGGGGGCGGGGGGCAGCAAAATAGCGCTGGGGGAGCCTTTCCATGCGCTACACCGGCTCAAAGACTCCCGCCCCCACCCGAAAGGCAGCAAACAGCAGCAGCAGCAGCAGCAGCGCGCGTTCTGTGGAAACAAAGACCGTGTACAGGCGTACAGCGTGACGTGAGAGCAGTCGGATATTGAGTATCTCCGTGTCGTCAGGTCCGTCCACCCCCGTGCTGGATGGGTGAGAGAGACTGTGGAGGTCTCTGGTTGTCCAGCGCTCTTATTTAACCCCTTCACTGCTGCTGACAGGTGCGCCCGTGAGTGAAGGGGCTGTCACCTCACTGAGGCCAGACAGTGTTTTTACTTGAGCTGTCACCTCACGGAGATAAGACCTAGCTTATTGAGGCTGTCACTTCACTGAGATAAGACAGAGTTTATTGAGGCTGTCACCTCACTGAGATAAGACAGAGCGTACTGAGGCTGTCACCTTACTGAGATAAGACAGAGCTTACTTGATCTGCCACCTCACTGAGATAAGACAGAGCTTACTGAGGCTGTCACCTCACTGAGATGATAAAGAGCCTACAAGTCAGGATGTCAGTGAAGGGCTGTCACCTCACTGAGATAAGACAGGGCTTAAGAGGCTGTCACCTCACTGAGATAATAAAGAGCCCACAGGTAAGGATGTCAGTGAAGGGCTGTCACCTCACTGAGGTAAGACAGAGTTTACTGGGGCTGTCACCTCACTGAGATAAGACAGAGTTTACTGGGGCTGTCACCTCACTGAGGTAAGACAGAGTTTACTGGGGCTGTCACCTCACTGAGATAAGACAGAGTTTACTGGGGCTGTCACCTCACTGAGGTAAGACAGAGTTTACTGGGGCTGTCACCTCACTGAGATAAGCCAATGCCTACAGGTAAGGGTGTCAGTGAAGGACTGTCACCTCACTGAGATAAGACAGAGCTTACAGGTCAGCATGTCAGTGAAGGGCTGTCACTTCACTCAAGACAGAGCTTACAGGTCAGCATGTCAGTGAAGGGCTGTCACCTTACAGAAATATGGCAGAGCTCACAGGTCAGGATGTGAGTGAAGGGCTGTCACCTCACTGAGATAAGACAGCACTTACAGGTAGAATGTGAGTGAGTGGCTGCCACCTCATTGAGGTAAGACAGGGCTTACATGTCAGGACATCAGTGAAGGGCTGTCAACTCACTGAGGTAAGACAGAGCTTACAGATCAAGATGTCAGTCAAGGGCTGTCACCTCACTTGAGATATGACAGAGCTAACAGGTCAGGATGTCAGTGAAGGGCTGTCACCTCACTGAGATAAGACAGAGCTAACAGGTCAGGATGTCTGTGAAGGGCTGTCGCCTCACTGAGATAAAACAGAGCTGACAGGTCAAGAGGTTAGTGAAGGGCTGTCGTCTCAATGAGATAAAACAGGGCTAAAAGGTCAGGATGTTAGTGAAGGGCTGTCGCCTCTCTGAGATAAAACAGGGCTAAAAGGTCAGGATGTTAGTGAAGGGCTGTCGCCTCTCTGAGATAAAACAGAGCTAAAAGGTCAGGATGTTAGTGAAGGGCTGTCGTCTCACTGAGATAAAACAGAGCTAAAATGTCAGGATTTGGGTCACTTTTCTGAATTTTGACTTCCTCTTTTTCCTGGTAGGGATTTACATTTCCTCGACAAAACTGATGACATCAATGGTAGGCACACAAAAGGTAGCAATCTGCACTTTTAACGCATCACACAGTGATCTTATTTTACCACTGTTCGGCAGTCAAGGGGTTAAATCTTCCTTTTGTTTTCAACTTATGTCCTCAACGCTGGTCACTGTCAGGAGTGCGCCCCCCCCCCCCCCCCACCCCCCACCCCCTTTCATCGGACAGAATAAATGGCGTTTCATCATCACTGTTCGCCATATTAACATCAGAACGTCTTCTACCAATCATAAAGTTCTGAACCTTCTGGATCCAACGTGGAGGGAGCGTTGGGGTGGGTTGGTTGGTGTGTGTGTGTGTGTGTGTGTGTGTGGGGGGGGGGGGGTGATGGGAGTACCGAACAGAACGGATATTTGTTTTGTGTATAGCCCACACAAAATTCATAACGTATCTGGCTTAAAATGCCCCCCCCCCCCCCCTTACCCCCCTTCCCCCCTCCCAGCGTCACAGGAGTGACTGGATATTTTTTCTTTGTGCATGATTTGTATTTGCATTTGTATTTCTTTTTATCACATCAGATTTGTCTGTGTGAAATTCGGGCTGCTCTCCCCAGGGAGAGCGCGTCGCTACACTACAGCGCCACCCATTGTTTTGTTGTTGTTTTTTTTCCTGCGTGTAGTTTTATTTGTTTTTCCTATCGAAGTGGATTTTTCTACAGAATTTTGCCAGGAACAACCCTTTTGTTGCCGTGGGTTCTTTTACGTGCGCTAAATGCATGCTGCACACGGGACCTCGGTTTATCGTCTCATCCGAATGACTAGCGTCTAGACCACCACTCAAGGTCTAGTGGAGGGGGAGAAAATATCGGCGGCTGAACCGTGATTCGAACCAGCGCACTCATATTCTCTCGCTTCCAAGGCGGACGCATTACCTCTAGGCCATCACTCCACATGTTTTGTGTGATGCTTCTGTTAGATGTGGGGCTGTTGATGCACGTGCAGTTGGTAACTGTGAGTTTTAGGGAGGTGAGGATGTGGACTTCTTCGGCAGTGCTGGCCGGGCTCTGGTGGCGACAGGATGTTTCTTGGTGCGATCTCTACTCTTGCCATCTTTTCTAAATTCCTAACATTTCATTTGATTCGATTTGGTAACGGATACTTATCTAGCGCCTATCCTCTGTCGGAGACCAAGCTCCAAGCGCTTTACAAACACGGGGGTTTATTTTCACAACAGGCTGCCTACCTGGGTAGAGCCGACTGACGGCTGACTGACTTTAGGCGCTCATCATTCGTTTCCTGCGTTATTCAATGAGATTTTAGGCACGAACACATACACACTTAGACAGACATCTGTCCTCTTTTCTCTTATATTATCATTCTTTATGTTTTAGTCTAAGTTAGGTTATTGTCTTGTGATGTTTATCGTATGCTTAAATAAATTTTCATTTCTTTTGTGATTTACTCCTCCAAGTGTTTATTATTTTGTGTAAATCCTTCGGTATAATGCTTGCCCATCGCTTCTTCTCCTCACCCACTTTGGGTTTCTGACATACAAGTATATACAAAAGTGTGAAAGCGCTTAGATTTGTCTCTGCACAAGGTTCAGCGCTATATAAATACTATTGTTATTATTATTATTATTACATCACTCAGACAGCCCCTCACTGGACACCACAAGGTAGACACAAGAGAGAGAATGCCAAAGAACACCTGGCGCAGAACAGTCAAAGGAGAACCCAAGACCCTGAAGCATTCCTGAGGTACCATTCAGGGACTGGCCCAAAAGAGGGGAGGGGTGCTTCTTCGTTCCTGTCCTTCGTTACTTTTTTTATCATTACTACTACTTTTTTATATTATATTTATTATTTATTTATTTATTTATTAATGTAAGCTTATATATTATTTATTCACCTTTTTTTCTCAAGGCCTGACTAAGCGCGTTGGGTTGCGCTGCTGGTCAGGCATCTGCTTGGCAGATGTGACCTGGGACATTGTGGAAACGTCTTCACCCCCAACCAACCAGACTCTGTCAGGATACGAACGACAAAAGCTCCAAGGGCCCCATTGCAGGACGTACGGGGAAATCCCCTCAGGGGACGTACAGGGAAAACCCCTCAGGGGACGTACAGGGAAAATCCCTCTGGGGAAGTACAGGGAATCCCCTCAGGGGAAGTACAGGGAAGACCCCTCAGAGGACGAACAGGGAAAACCCCTCAGGGGACGTACAGGGAAGACCCCTCAGAGGACGAACAGGGAAAACCCCTCAGGGGACGTACAGGGAAAACCCCTCAGGGGACGTACAGGGAAGACCCCTCAGGGGACGAACAGGGAAAACCCCTCAGGGGACGAACAGGGAAGACCCCTCTGGGGAAGTACAAGGAATCCCCTCTGGGGAAGTACGGGGAAATCCCTCAGGGGAAGTGCAGGAAAATCCCCTCTGGGGACGTACAGGGAGAACCCCTCAGGGGACGAAAGGGGAAAACCCCTCAGAGGAAGTACGGAGGAAAAACCCTCAGGGGAAGTACGGAGGAAAACCCCTCAGGGGACGTACGGGGGAAAACCCCTCAGGGAACGTACAGGGAAACCCCTCAGTGGACGAACAGGGAAAACCCCTCAGGGGATGAACAGGGAAAACCCCTCAGTGGACGAACAGGGAAAATCCCTCAGGGGACGAACAGAGAAAACCCCTCAAGGGACGTACGGGGAAAACCCCTCAGGGGAAGTACGGGGGAAAACCACGCGCTGTGATGACTGGGCCCCTGTGTCTGTCGCTTTATCGTTGACGTCCCCTTGGTGTGAGTGAAGGATGTCACCACCACTACGAGGTGTCAGAATGGCCAAGACGCTGAACTGCCAATGCAGTGTCCGTGAGGGTTCAAATCCCGCTCTCGTCCCTTTCTGTCAAGTTCGACTGGAAACTCAAAATGAGTGTCTTGTCATTCTGATGAGACGATAAAGCGAGGTCCCGTGTGCAGCACGCACTTGGCGCACTGAAAAAAGAACCCATGGCAACAGAAGTTGTTGTCCTCTGGCAAAATTCTGTAAAAGAAATCCACTCTGATAGGTACACACACACACACACACACACACACACACACACACACACACACACACACAGATATATATATATATATATATATATATATATATATATATATTTATATATCACGCACTCAAGACCTGACAAGTGCGTTGGGTTGTGCTATGCTGCTAATCAGGTATCTTCCTAGCAACATGTGGCGTAGCGTATATGGATTCGTCCGAACGCAGTGACGCCTCCTTTTCAGAAACTGAAACTGAAACTGTCACTGTCAACGAACCCGACATTGCGACATTCCTCACTGCCTGACTCGTTTCCTGCCAACTGTCATGAAGATGTAACGGTCAGGACTGGGGGTTGGGGTGGTGGGGGTGGTGGTGGTGGCAGAGGTGGTGTCAGGAAGGTGGGGGCGGGAGTGGGCAGGGGGTGGGGGCGGGCGGTGTGAGGTGGTTGACGTGTGTCAACCTTTGCAGTCCGGCTCGCGCCGCGCGCGCGCAGGCACAGGCAGCTGATAAAATGGCGCGCGTGCATTCTCCCCGGGTGGATGACTGCTGGGCGGGAACCAAATATCTGTGAGACACGCACGCTGCCACCTCCAGACTAGCCACCAGTTGCAGAACCAAATCCAACGTCAGTTTTTTTTTCCCGGCCACATTTAGGAGAAAGTCACCAAAAAAAAACTGGAAGAACTCTAGGCAACGACACTGGAGGGGAAAAAAAAACAAAAAAAACTTAAAGATCAAACTAGCATTGGCAGCAGCGGTTCTGAAGATATAACACACTCAAGAAAACGCTTGAAACTATTCTATATAACTAAGCAACTTAAAAAGAACGACTGAACGATTCGGAATTTTTTTCTTTAAAAAAAAATTGTCATTGGTCCAGAACTCCAATTTTCATCTGAAAGGTTTTTCTTTGCAACAGAAACTCGAAAAAAGGACTTCCGTTCTCTTGAAACTTGTGTCTACTCTGTACAAACAGCAACTGAACAGAATTACTTCACTTAAAACAACAACTACAACGACTGTAACAACATTTTAAAAAAGTTATTATAATTCTGTGGGCTGAGAGAGGAATAACCCACGAGGGAAATTTCGTTTGTTCTTGAACTCGTACCACTTCGGAGTTTTACTTATTTGTTTATTGTTGTTGTTTTTTTCTCTCGATTCTGTGCTGCTGAAGATTTCTTCCTCTTTTATTTTTAATTATAATCACGTCCTTGGAGAAACCGGTTTCCTAACTCTCGAGAGTTTTGGTGCCAAGTGTGAAGGTTAGAGGTCAAGTGAAGGTGAAAGGTGAAGGACGCCAGCAGGACACACACACACACACACAGAGCTAGAGAGAGAGAAGAATGAGGATGTCCGGGTGTTTGGTGAAGGTGACCTTGATGACTGCTGTGTACGTCGCTCTCGTGCCTTCTGTCGTCACCGGCGTCCCCCTGTCCGCGTCACAGCTGTATGGCTACCATTCAGGTCAGAAGGGAGACTGTTTGCCTGTCTTGTCTTTCCGTCTGTCTGTCTGTCTTGGCTGTCTGTCTGTCTGTCTGTCTTGTCTGTCTTGTCTGTCTGTTTGGTCTTGTATTGTCTTGTCTTTCTGTCTGTCTTGTCTGTCTGTTTTGGCTGGCTGTCTGTTTTGGCTGGCTGGCTGCCTGTCTTGTCTTTCTGTCTGTCTTGTCTGTCTGTTTTGGCTGGCTGTCTTGTCTTGCAGTCTTGTCTTTCTGTCTCGTCTGTCTTGTCTTGTATTGTCTGTCTGTCTTGGCTGGCTGGCTGCCTGTCTGATTGTCTGTCTTGTCTTTCTTTCTGTCTTTTCTGTCTGTCTTGTTTTTCAGTCCGTCTGAATGACCGTCTGTCTGTCTGTCTGTCATGTCTTTCTGTCTGACTGAATGACTAACTGACTGTCTGTCTCCCCCAGTGGGATACCGTTTTTTTCTGGGGGGTGGGGAGGGACGTGTGGGAGTGTGGGGGGCCCGGGAGGGTCCAGTATGAAAATTATCCCTGCCTCCTGGAAATTTTGTGCAAAGAAATTTCATCTTTTCTATTGCTGTCTTTGTTTCTGTGTCCACCCACCCACCCCCTCCCCCCCCCCCCGCACCTCACCCCCCTCACTATTGTCTGGTGTGTTTTTTTCTTTGTCTTTCCAGTCCATTCCCCTATCTTTGTTTTTCCAACAAGCCTTGACACCCCCTCTCTCTCTCTCTTTTCTACAGTCCATGATGTATTGAGATCATAAATACTAGGATGGGCACTAGCTGGCCATTCTGCAGTGTTGTAAATATTGCCTTTATGGTCTTTTGTGTGTGTGTGTGTGTGTGTGTGTGTGTGTGTGTGTGTGTGTGTGTGTTGTTTTTTTTGTGGGGGGGGGGGGGCTTTTTTTTTGTTTGTGGTTTGTTTTTGTTGTTGTTTTTGTTTGTTTGGCTTTGAAGCATTTTTATCCTTTTGTAATTTTTTTGTTTTGTTTTTTGTGGGGTTTTTTGTAAGCTAAGGATGATAACATAAGCATAAGAGCCGACGTCCCCGACACAGACTATACTGGTTTTTCTTTGGAGGCATTATGTTAAGATAATATGTCATGAACTAAGTTATGCCTTTTTTTTTTACGTGACAGAGTTTTGTGTTTAACGCAGTGGAATCGGATGATTTTTTACTCACTTGTGTAAACAAAGTGAGTCTATGTTTCAACCCGGTGTTCGATTGTCTGTGTGTGTGTGTGTGTGTGTGTGTCCGTGGTAAACTTTAACATTGACATTTTCTCTACAAATATTTTGTCAGTTGACACCAAATTAGGCATAAAAATTGGAAAAATTCAGTTCTTTCCAGTCATCTTGTTTAAAACAATATTGCACCTCTGGGATGGGCACACACAAAAAATGAAGCCTAATTATATGCAAACTGCATTTACTCTTATATTTATATTTTTTCTATTCTCTAAACTTGGCACTTTGATCTGATATTCTGACCCAACAACAAGAGCAGTCATTATTATCATTTTTTGTTCAAACAGGAACTTCTTTTGCTAAGCATGGAAGTTTTATTTATTTTGCAAACGTTTTGGTGCAGATAGTAAAAAAGGGAAATTACTCTGTAATTAATGCTAGGGGACTTAATTCGCTTTAAACTCATCTTTCTCATCTTTATCATTACATTTTGAAATTATACACTATACATAAAAAGCTTGGATTTTTTTTTTTTTCAGTGTATCACAAGTGAATCTTGAAGGCCTTGCCTCTCTTGTTGTTGTTGTTTTTTTGGTTTTTTTAATAATCTTCTGCAGTTGAGCAGTCCCGATATGACTCTGAGTGGTCGGTTGGACAACTAGCAACAGTTCAGGTCAGTTCAGTTACTCAAGGTGGCCTCACTGTGTTCGGAAAAATCCATAAACGCTACACCACATCTGCTATGAGGATGCTTGACCTGCTAGCAGTGTAACCCACGCGCTTAGGCCTTGAGGAGAAAAAAAAAAGCAACAGGGTGAAATATCTGTTCGTTTGCGCGCTCTTCTCTGTCCACGTCCATCTCAGCTGTAAAAAAATTATATAAATTATAAAAAATAAAAAATCGTCGTCCATCTCAGCCGTAAAAAAAACAACAACAAAAAAACCGCCAAAAAACAGAAAATTGTCCATCTCAGCCATAGAAAAAGCACCCCCCCCCCCCCCCACACACACACACACAAACAAAAAGAAAAAAACATCGTCCATCTCTGCTGTAAAACACACACACACACACACACACACACACACACACACACACACACACACACACACACACACAAGAAAAGAAAAAGAAAGACAAAGTCAGTCAGATGGAGTGGTGATCAAGTGATATTAGTCCAAGAAAAGAAGGAAATCCCGAGGAAAAATTTGCAAAAGAACTAAATTGTAATGTACCCGATAAAACTGTATATCGCATTTAACATACCAAAAGGGGGTCAGAAAGTACGAAGCGCGAGATACATATTTATTTGGTTGAATTGCGGACTCTTATTTTTTCTCGCGCACGCTTATTTTCAGTTGCGTACACTGGTCTGCGTAGATGCTGAGAAAATGGCAATATGTTGCGATGTGTCCCAGGCGAAGGCAACGTCATTTTTCTTTACAGCGAACTTAGATATGTCTTAAATAATTGAGATACATGAAAATAACATGATTTTAACGGTGTAATCTCCTCGAATAGAGTAACGAATTTGCCGCGCTGAACACATAAGTAGAAATATCAATTTTGAACGTCATAACTGGAATGCACTTTGGCCCTGGGGAAAATCATTTTCTTTTTTGCTCTAGTATACGGGGTTCAAACCTCCTGCCGTACTTTTTTTTTTGGGGGGGGGGGGGGGGGGGGGGGGGGGGGGGGGGGGTGTTAAGGTTCATAATTTTACTGCAGAACACATGATAATCCTCCACTATCGTTGCCCTAATTTTCTAAAACTGTTTGTTTCACGATCACACCATTTTTTCCTTTACTGCTTTCAGTATCTACTCTTTTATTTCTTCCATTGGTCTGTTTCTTTCTTTCTATATATTTTCATATCTCCTTCTCATTCGAAATGATAAATCGAACATGTGTTTGCATATGTATCATGAAATGCAATTTCCGAAAACTTGATCACTCATTTGTCCTTTATTTCTCCCGACGGCATTGTTGACCTTCCTGAAGTGCATTGTCTGTCGCGTCTACGATAATGGAATAGTCTAGCAGTTCAATGGATTTGTGTCAAACGGTAGAGTTGTGTGGCAGAAGAGCGAGCCAAATGCATGAACGTCTTTGCACCGTTTCTTTATCATGTGACTACTAACAAGTTTTTCACCATTAAAATTAGCCACAGAATGTTTCTAGCTTTCCAACAATATGCTACATGACCATGTAGAGGAGATTTTTACAATACCGAGAAAACCGTAACTCCCGATGATGTCATAATGCTGAAATAAGTACTTCGCGTTGCATGGATCAAAGCCCAATTTTTTACTCACTTGTGTAAATAAAGTATGTTATAACCCGGTGTTCGGTTGTTTGTGTGTGTGTCTCTGTGTGTGTGTTTGTGTGTCCATGGTAAACTTTAACATTGCCATTTTCTCTGGAAACACTTTGTCTGCCAATACCAAATTTGGCTTAAACATAGCATGAAAAAATCTTCACAGTCATACCAATAATCGGTTTTACGTCTCCCGTTGGTGCTGGTTTTGGATTCCGAAAATGCTGCTACCCCTTTGCAGCTGCCCGAACGTCTTGTAATAAGACACCATGACCACATTTTTCTTGTTCGCAATTAAAAGCAAAGAAATACAAATTCTGGACAGAACACATACAGTGACACTAACTACATTATTGACGTGTTTACCGCATGTGAAAATTCTAAAGTGGACACTGAATTAACTAGAATGAACACAAAAGAAAATTGGAATCGACCGTTTCACTGTCAGCCTTGTCAACACTGGTTTGTGCAGATCTTGACAACATGTTGCAAAGCCTGACGCGATGGCAACGTCTCTTTTACCGCCGAATTTAAAGAATTGACGTGTTTACTGCATATGAGTGTTTTAAAATGGATACTAAATCATCTAGAATGAACAGAAAAGAGAAATTGAATGGACGGTGTCGTACTTTCGATGCTTGTCGAACACGGAATTGTGCAGATCTATAAATATCGGGACCCATATTGCAGTGTGTTTCAGGCAATGGGAATGTCTCCTTCACGTCGGAATTGAAAGAAATGCCCGAGATATACCAAAAGAACATGATTTAACGTGACTTTATGTATGTCTTGATTCAGTTTATGTACGTAAGCATCCATTAGTTAAAGAAAAAAAAAACATCTTTGTACATCATATCAAAATGAGTGTATAATAATATGGTGTAAACTTTTTAACGAGAAGACCTCTTAATCTTATGACACTATGTTGAAATTGTAAAACCAAAGATGGAATTTTAAAAAATTAATTATGTAGAGGAAATCCACTCTGATAGAGATGCACAAATATATACTTACAGGCACGCAGTCAAGGCCTGACTAAGCGCGTTGGGTTATGCTGCTTGTCATGCATCTGCTGAGCAGATGTGGTGTAGCGTACATATCCGAATGCGGTAATGCCTCCTCGAGAAAATGAAACTGAAAATTCAGAAACGGGAATCTGCCTATTTTGTTTGCTTTTGTTCTCATCACAGCTCAATGGTGTCAGAATATTTTTTTGTATTTTTTTATTTCTTTTTATCACAACAGATTTCTCTGTGTGAAATTCGGGCTGCTCTCCCTAGGGAGAGCGCGTCGCTACACTAAAGCGTCACCTTTTTTTTTTCTTTTTTGTATTTTTTCCTGCGTGCAATTTTTACTTGTTTTTCCTATCGAAGTGGATTTTTTTTTTTTACAGAATTTTGCCAGAAATAACGCTTTTGTTGCCTTGGGTTCTTTTACGTGCGCTAAGTACATGCTGCACACGGAACCTCGGTTTATCGTCTCATCCGAATGAATAGGAAAGTATATTTTCATCTTTGTCATGTTGTTTCATCTGAAGAAGCCGTTTTTGTCGAAAATGGAAATCTCTGGACTGGACAGTCCGATAAAAGTGTTGGTTTTTGTTTGTTTTTGTTTGTTTGTTTGTTTGTTTTTACGCTGTGTGGTATGTTTATTTTATCAAAAGACCTCACTTGTAATTTTGTCATTGCAGAAGTTAGATGTATGAAAGTTTATATGCAATTATTACTTACCCCTTTATCACTTATCATGTCTGCCTTGATTTATTCATTTCATATTAATATTTTATATTTCATTTTATATTGTCTTGATTTGTACATGTGTTTCGAAAACAGACATGAAAAACATATTCTTGCACAAGACATTGGGATAGAGTTGTATACAGACCGAAGATGAAGAGCCGGAACGTTGAAATAATTATAGTAATAAAGATAAAGAAAAAGATATCAACTTCTATGTGAGATGCATCAGTTTATCGCCGTATTTCAAAATCCAAACGAGAGATGATTTTTCATGGCTTTACCATGGGTTTTCAATCTTTCGGCCATGTCAGTCTTTTTTCTTTCTTTTTTTTTTCTTCTTTTTTTACCTAAACTTAACAAACTTATTCTGTCAAAGGTGAAGTTTCATGAGAGAAGTGAAGTTTTATAGTACGCTATGAAGTGATCTTTGACAGTGAGCGCACCTGATGAGGTAAGCCATTTAGAAATGGGAACTGTGCCATTTATGGATCGTGGATGGCATCTCTACATGCACTGATGGGGCAGGGATATGGATCCGAAAAAGAATGGACCTAATCTGGAGGTGTTGATTTTGTGCTTGTGTATGTTTTTTTTCCTCTGTGTGTGTGTGTGTGTGTGTGTGTGTGTGTGTGTGTGTGTGTGTGTGTGTGTGTGTGTGTGTGTGTGTGTGTGTGTGTGTGTGTGTGTGTGTGTGTGTGTGAGTGTGTGTGAGTGTGTGTGTGTGTGTGTGTGTGTGTGTGTGTGAGTGTGTGTGTGTGTGTGTGTGTGTGTGTGTGTGTGTGTGTGTGTGTGTGTGTGTGTGTGTGTTGTTTCTTTTTTTTCTTCTTTTTTTTAATACTACAGAATTATCGTCTCTTCAGGTAATATCGGATGTGAACTTGGCGCAGGTACAGTGTGTGTGTGTGAGAGAGAGAGAGAGAGAGAGAGAGAGTATGTGTGTGTGTGTGTGTGTGTGTGTGTGTGTGTGTGTGTGTGTGTGTGTGTGTGTGTGTGTGTTTCTGTCTGTCTGTCTGTCTGCGCATGTGTGCAAGTATAACGCATCGTTATA
>NC_134885.1:29533215-29538215 GCF_041734735.1 Babylonia areolata
CGCACATGCGCACACACACACACACACACACACACACACACACACACACACACACACACACACACACTCCCCCCTCTCTCTCTTTCTGTCTTTCTCCCTCTCTATCTGTCTCTCTGTTTCATCTCCCCTCTCTCTATTCTCTTCTCCTCTTCTGTTTCCATGTTTGTTATCTGTGTGTGTGTGTGTGTGTGTGTGTGTGTGTGTGTGTGTGTGTGTGTGTGTATGTGTGTGTGTGTGCGTGTGTGTGCAAAAGAGAGAATGGTGAAAAGAAGCTTGCAGTTTATCCTTTTCCCCTCAGTAAAACATTCGAGTTCTAGTTGTCTCTACCCCTCTCATTTCTATCCCTAGATTTGCTTGTAGGAATTGTGTGGACTGCGTAAATTGGGTGTCGTTTTTAACTTTTGTACGGGGGCTGAAAGATTTAAAAAAAAAAAAAAAAAAAAAAAAGATTGCACTTTCCGTTCCCTGTTCCGTGTTCATGAAAAGATTTGTTTCTGTGTGTTTATTCCTCTCTCTCTCTCTCTCTTTCTCTGTCTTTCCCTTTCTCTCTCTGTCTCTGTCTGTCTGTCTCTCTCTCTCCTTCTCTGTCTGTCGGACTCTGACTCTGTCTCTGTCTCTTTCTCTTTGTCCCTCTATCTCTTTCTCCCTCTGTTTGTCTCTGTCTCTTTCTCTCTGCCCCCCACCCACCCCCTCTCTCTGTCTCTGTCTCTCTCTCTCTCTCTCTCTCTCTCTCATTCAGTCAGGTTTCAGTCACGGACACGCACGCGCACACATACTCGCAGAGACATGTCACTTTTTACGTGTACAACGGTTTTTCTATGTTTGTGTATGTGCTTGGGGGAGGGGGTGTTGTTGGGTTGTTGTTTGTTTTTTTGGGTGTTTTTTAACCCGCCATGTAGGCAGCCATATTCTGTTTTCGGGGACGTGCATGCCGAGTATGTTCCATAACGCAACTGAACACTGACACAGATGACAGGACCTTTAACGTGCGTATTTGATCTTCTATGTGCGTATGTCCACGAAGGCGGTTCAGACAGTAGCAGGTTTGCACAAATCTTGACCACGGAGATCGGAAAGATCTCCACCCTAAACATACCAGGTGCGTCGAAACCGGTGATCAAAGTCTGGAAACTCAGTAGTGCTACGTGTTTCCGTGCTTCCAGTCAATATGCACTTGTATGTATCCTAATTTCTACTGTATCTGTGTATGATTTTCAATTTATGTTCGTACCTTGTTATGTACTACCCCCCCCCCCCCCCCCCCCTCCCCTCAATATTCCTTGTGATCCCGGTACACTTGGTAATAAAGACATATTCTGTTCTATTCTATTCTATTCTATTATTCTAGAGAATACCGTCATCGGTCGAGAACTGGATCTTTAACATGCGTGTAACACTCTATATGAGTGTATATGTGTGCGTAACTGAAACCTGATTGAATAACATAGCAAACGAATGATGAGCGCCCAGTGGCAGCTCTCTCTACCCATTGATTCCGTGTTTGTAAAGCGCTTGGAGCTTGGTCTCCTTGTGATAGGTACCATATAAATATCCATATCATCATCATCATCATCATCATCATCATAACCCTCAAAAACCGAGTATGGCTGCCTACATTCGGGGTAAAAACGGTCATAGACGTAAAAACCCACTCGTGCACATACGAGTGAACGTGGGAGTTGCAGCCCACGAACGAAGAATCATCATCATCATCATCATCATCATCATCGTCGTCATGTTGTATTGATAATCAGTCTGTTTGTATAGCGCTTTCCGCCCGCCTTCCAAAGTACCTATAACACGACAACATCCACGTTGTAGTGAAGTGAAGTCAATATGTCAAAATATGTGAAGTGCTGGCCCAGAGGTAACGCGTCCGCCTAAGAAGCGAGAGAATCTGAGTGTACTGGTTCAAATCACACCGGCAGTCGCCGGTATTTTCTCCCCCTCCGCTTGACCTTGAGTGGTGGTCTGGACGCTAGTCATTCGGATGAGACGATAAACCGAGGTCCCGTGTGCAGCATACATTTAGCGCACGTAAAAGAACCCACGGCAACAAAAAGGTTGTCCCTGGCAAAATTCTATAGAAAAATCCACTTCAATAGGAGAACAAATAAAATTTCAGGCACCAAAAATACTACAAAAAAAAAAAGGGTGGCGCTGTCAGTGTAGCGACGCGCTCTCCCTGGGGAGAGCAGTCCGAATTTCACACAGAGAAATCTGTTGTGACAAAAAGAGTAATACAAATACAAAGATCTGATCCGTGCGTTTGGTATAATCAAAGGTCAGGCATTTGCTTCGTTTTGTATTTTTTTCGTTTTGTTTTTTTGTTGTTGTTTTTTTTATTTTTTTAATTTTTTTTTTATTTGCTTTTGTTTTTTGTTTCTTTGTTTTCTTTCTTCTTTTTCTTCTTCTTCTTTTTTTTTTTTTTTTTTTTTTTTTTTTTTTTTTGTCTACAGTAGATGTTGCAGAGAACGTCAAGTGGATCAGTCCACACACTTTGACACCTTCTTGAAACCGAAACAGGAAGTGACGTGTTGGTGCACTGAGAAGTTCTGATGGGAGTGAGGAAGGTGGTACAATGGTTAACAGACGATTCAGTGTCCGTGAAGGCCTTGGTTTCAATCCCGGTCTCGCCCTTTCTCTCAAGTTTTGACTGGAAAATCAAAACTGAGCCTCTGGTCATTCGGATGAGACGATAAATCGAGGTCTCGTGTGCAACGAGAGTGTTGTCCTGTGGTAAAATTCTGTAGAAGAAATCCGCTCTGATAGGTACATTAACTATATATATATATATGCATGCACCCAAGGCCTGACTAGCGCGTTGGGTTATGCTGCTGGTCAAACATCTGCCAAGCAGATGTAGTGTAGCGTGTATGGATTTGTCGGACGCCTTTTTTTTAGAACTGAAACTGGCACACTGAGAGTTTCTGACCGGAAGACAGGTAAAGGTCGCGCATGTGCGCAGAGAACGAGATGGCGGAGTCTTCAAGGAGGAAGGGTCGAAAGAGAAGTGTGTAGAAGTGAAGGCGAGAGGTGTGGGTCTTCAGTTCAATTCCAGGCTGACGTTCACCACGATGTACAAGTCTTGAGCAAGATGGTGGTAACTTGATACCATGCAATACAATACAGTGCAATACAATACAATGCAATATATTACTGTGGTATACAATGCAATACAGTGCAATGCAAAGTGATATGATGCTATTCGATACCGTATAATAAAATACAATGTAAAACAATACAAAACAACACAACACAACACAACACAATACAACACAAAATAACACAACACAATTCAGTTCAATACAATACGGACAATAAGAGTCAGGATAGTTAAGTACTTTATGCATATAATTCGTGAGAGACAGAATGCGAGTCAATCAGATGGGTTGCATGGGCCGGGCACAGCACAGATCCCTGAGGTACACCAAACTCGGGATTTTTTTCACGGTATAAGTTTGTTTCCACTTACAAGCATTCTCTGCTTTCTTTCTAACAGAAAAAAGCGAAACCAGTCAATGGCAATGTTGTTTGATTCCAGAATTGTGCTGAAGACGACAGATAAAAGAATTCCGTATTCGATCGTATCGAAAGGTCCGGGAAACGAAGACTCAGAATGTTATCTCGATCGCTAGCACAAGCCCATTTCGACATTGTCTGTGGATGAATACAGGAAGAGATTTGAGCATGTTAATATCATTCTGACCCTGCAGATAGTAAAACTTATGCCTACAATCACGAGCCACAGGACTCAGAACATTTTGTGATGGGTCTTCTGCCCTTCCACAAAGTGCAGGAGAGGGCACTTATCTCCCTTCTATAACCACCACGTATAGGAAGATGAACCCCCACCCCACCCTCTCATCCCCTTCGTGAAGAAGGTTCTTTTCCTTTTAAGTATATTTTGTACATTGCTTGTCACAGAGCATGCACAGGGAACGCCAGCATTGAAAGCCCTCTTCCTTTTCCCTTCTGTGTCTGTGATCCATCCGACTGTGTGGTCTCCACTCACTGATCTGTCTGTGGAAAGAGACACTGGCTGTTGAATAGAATAGATGAGAATAGAATATGTCTTTATTACCAAGTGTACCGGGGTCACAAGGAATATTGGGGAGCCGGGGGTGGGGAGGTGGGGGGGGGTAGTACATAGAAAGGCACAAACATAAATCGAAAATCATACACAAGCGCAGATACAGTAGAATTTAGGATACATAAATGTGCATATCAATATAAGAACTTGTGCACACACACACACACACACACACACACACACACACACACACACACACACACACACACACACACACGTTTGAACATAAGCTGCATGTTCCATGTGGATGGGGCTAATGACTAGATCTTCAGGTAAATAGATGTTGATTGCACAAATCTGTTTTTTATCACACTGGATTTGTTCGAGAGACAGGGCATTGACTGCTTTGGGGGGTGGGGGGGGGAAGCTATTGGCGATGCGATTGGTTTTCGTCTTTATACTTCTGTACCGACGACCAGATGGGAGCATCTCGAAAATCCCAAAGCTAGATGTGATTCATCCTGGCTAAGTGATGTCATCTCCTTCTTTCCCTCCTCCTGTAACTCTCTGAGTCACCGGGCAGCGCACAGAACAGCGGTTCTCCAGATTCCTCCAGGGCTGACGGTTGCGTGTCAAAGTCTAGGTCTTGACGGGCACAGCAGCCAGTGGTTTTTAAAGCGTTGGACTTTCAATATGAGGGTCCCAGGTTCGAATCCCAATCATGATATATATATATATATATATATATATATAGAGAGAGAGAGAGAGAGAGAGAGAGAGAGAGAGAGAACTCAGAACTCAAAACGTCTTTATTCAAGGATTAAGATTTTAGGCATAGAGAGAGAGAGAGATATCTGTGTGATGTAGGTGAGGCGTGTAATGTGATGGGGGATGACGTTATGACGTGTCTTTTTGAGACAGGGTGAGGTGGTGTAATATGATGGGGGGATGTGTCGTGTCTTTTTGA
>NC_134885.1:29540715-29545715 GCF_041734735.1 Babylonia areolata
CTCCCTCCCTCCCTCTCTCTCTCTCTCTCCTCTCTCTCTCTCCCTCCCCTCTCTCTCTCTCTCTCTCCTCCCCCCCTCCCCTCCCTCTCTCTCACTCGTTGCTGAGCGCGTGAAAGTGACAAACGTGAAAACGTTTGATCCCCATCCATGAGGAGGCCTAGACGTCAGAGTCTGAAGACGTGTCAGTTGCAGGCAATCTGGCCACCCTCCACAAACAAGCGCCAAAGAAACTCGACAGAGATGACAACATGCGCGAGAAGAACGCAATAATAAAGCAAAAACGATCGCAGTTTGTGCGTGTGTGGGTGCGTGCTTGCCTGCGTGTGTGTGTGTGTGCGTGCGTGCGCGCGCGCGCGTGTATGCCTTTGTGTTTTGTTGTTGTTTGGAGTTTTGTGGGCATTTTGTTCAGTTAATAACCGAAAATATCCTCACTGATTTAGTATCATCTCATGAGTACCCGTGGAAATGTTTTATATAAACACAGCATCAGTAATGACTGGCGTGATTCATTCGATTCTGGTGATGGCGGCAGTGATGGCCATAGTGGTACTGTTGAGTAACGGAGCTTTAATTGATTGAGGGGAGCGAGGGGGAAAGGAACGTGCCTGGTTAGTTAGCTCAGGTGGTAGTCTTGATGATGATGATGATGATGATGATGTTATGGATTCTTATATAGCGCCTATCCTTGGTCACAGACCAAGCTCAAAGCGCTTTACATACACGGGGTCATTTGCACAACAGGCTGCCTACCTGGGTAGAGCTGACTGACGGCTGCTCATCATTCGTTTCCTGTGTCATTCAATCAGATTTCAGGCGCACACGCATACACACTCAGACAGACATGTAACATTTTACGTGTATGACCGGTTTTGTTTGGTTGTTTTTTGTTTTGTTTTTTTGTTTTGTTTTGTTTTGTTTTATTTACCCCGCCATGTAGGCAGCCATACTCCGTTTTCGGGGGTGTGCATGCTGGGTATATTCTTGTTTCCATAACCCACCGAACGCTGACATGGATTACAGGATCTTTAACGTGCGTATTTGATCTTCTGCGTGCGCATACACACGAAGGGGCTTCAGGCACTAGCAGGTCTGCACATACGTTGACCTGGGAGATCGGAAAAATCTCCACCAGGTGCACCGAGATTCGAACCCGGGACCCTCAGATTCAAAGTCCAACGCTTTAACCATTCCGCTATTGCACCTGTCGATTGGACACAGAATTTTCAGAGGTACAGATTAGAGAAGGAAAAAAAAACTGTCTCCGCAGCAGACAACAGAGTACGTCATGTCCGGTGTGGGTGGTTTTTTTGTTTTTTTTTTCTTTCTTTTTGTTGTTGTTGTTGTTTTAATTCACACGTCATTTCAATGTAATACACGCTATTCGCGTCGGGTTTTTTTTGTTTTTTTTTTGTTTGTTTGTTTGTTTGTTTGTTGTTGTTTTTTGGTTTTTTTCGTTAAAAACAAGCTGGTCAGGAATCTGTGTGTGACGTAAATTGGTTTCTGTCCAATCCCTTTGGTGTGCAAGTTAATGATCAGCTGGTTAATTGGAGATGAAGAAAATGCTACCAGGAAGAGAATCAAAAATCCGCACATCTCTGGCCCATCATCATTTATGAAACCGATTACACCTGAACACTGTCTGCAGGCTATACCTATATATATATATATATATATATATATATATATATATATATATATATATATATATATATCGCCTCACGTTTTGTGCAAGGCCTAGAAAACATCTTTTTTTTGCACTGTTTGCTTTATGCTGGTCATTTTGCGTGTAACTCATTGCAGTGGTTTCGGTTTGAACAAATCTTTTTTGAGAAAACCTGTCATACATGTACATCTAAACAACACAGAGCCAGAACAAGACGACAGCTCATATCATTTTTTTTTTCTTTTAGGCGGGGAGGGGGGGTTGGCGCGGGGAGGGAGACTAGGGGGAGGGGGGGGCGGGTGGGGGGGGGGGGGCGAAGGCCTCCAACCTCTTCTTTTCCCCACTTATTTCTCTCTCTCCTCTCTCTCTCTCTCTCTCTCTTTCTCTAACATAACTAAACGGCCGTTTCAGAACGCCTTGAAAAATGCGTTTGACAATACATGTTTCAGCCAAACGTTTACAGTTGCTCAGTGGTTTATAAAGGATTTTCATTGTTAAAAATATACACATATATGTATATTACACGAAACCATACCTACCTCTGGTTATCATGAGTGGTGTGTATTACACTGGTTGCATATACTCTTGTTTGCCGGAAACAAAATTCAGCAGCATTTCAAGGTTCTAAGAGGTCCCTGACTTTTTTGGTAGCCGTGTTATTATGCTCGCGAGTACGTGTAAACGAAACACACACACACACACACACACACACACACACACACACACACACACACACAAAGGTAATGGTTTCAACACACAGATAACAGAGAACTATCTGCAATCTGTGGACATTTATTGAATGATTTCGATACAGTGGGAAGAAGAAAAAAAAGAAAGTCTCCCAAATGCCACTTAGGACCTTCCTTATAATTCTTTTCATTCTTTCTTTCTTTCTGTCTTTCTTCTTCGGTGTGGCTACGTAATAAGATCCATGAATGAATGGAGTCTCCCGTCGCACCGACGGATGAGTAGGCAGGCAGGCTTATCTGTCGGTGTGTGTCCTCATATGGGAGAAGAGGCCGATTCTGGATGCGCACCACTTCCCACAGGTGTTGCAAGGGAAAACGTCTCCAGAAGTTGAGCCCTGTTTCCTTCGCTCACGCTTCTCCTTAATGGCCAGCGTTCTCTTGTTTTCAAACGTCTTTATGCCACTAGAGCACAGCATCCTCCAGCGAGAGCTGTCAAGGGCATCAGTTTCCCGGGAAGCGATGTCTATGTCACAGGCTTTGAGGTTTGTCTTCAAGGTGTCCTTGAAGCGCTTGCAGGGTCTTCCAAGTTCGTGGTGGCCTTCCTTCAGCTGGTCATATAAGAGCATCTTCGGGATCCTGCTGTCTGTCATGCGGACAACGTATCCCGTCCAGCGTAGCTGGCACTGAATCAGCAGGCTTTCGATGCTGGGCAGGCCGCTCCTCTCCAGGACCTGGAGGTTGGAAAATCCTGTCTTGCCACTTTATGCCGAGGATCTTTCGTAGGTATCTCTGGTGAAAGTGGTGAAGACCCAATGGCCTGGCTAAAAACCACCTTCAAAGGAACTGCTGAGGGAGGGAGACGGATGGAGGGAAAGACAGAAAGAGAAAGAGAGGAAGAAAAAGATGGACTGACAACAACACTGCAAAATGGACGAAGAAACCCGTTTGCCGAGACCCAGGTATTGATGCCAAGCCGGCAGAGTTGTAGGAATCTGGTGAACAGTCCTTCAGCGCGACATTCCAGTGAGTCTTCACATGGAGAGAGCTGGATGTAAAAACCTGTAAGAGAAAGCATTTTGATGTTCTCCCCTTTTTTTGTCAGTAGACGTTTCGTTTGTTTGTTGGTACTCTTTGTCATTTTTTCTCACTCCCCTTTGGTATGTATGCCTGCTGTGTGTGAGTTCACAACTCTGTGTGTGTGTGTGTGTGTGTGTGTGTGTGTGTGTGTGTGTGTGTGTGTGATGTCTGCGTGGATGTGTGTTTATGTGTGTGTGTGTGTGTGTGTGTGTGGTGTGTATGTCTGTCTGCGTGCGCGTGAGTGTGTGCGTGCGTGCATGTGTGTGTGTGTGTGTGTGTGTGTGAATGTGTGTGTGTGTGTGTGTGTGCGTGTGTGTGTGTCTGTCTGTCAGTCTGTGTGTGTGTGTGTGTGTGTGTGTGTGTGTGTGTGTGTGTGTGTGTGTGATTGTGTGTGTGTGTGTGAGTGAGAGAGTGTGTGTGTGTGTTTTGTTGCGTGTCACACACAAAAAGCAGGGACAGAGAAGAGCAATGACAAATTAATTAAATTAATAAACCAAGCCTTCTTCCCATGTCACAGGGGTGGGGGTGGGGGGAGGGGTCGGGGGGTGGGGTGGGGGGCTGGGGACGAGGAGGGTTGTGGGGAACTGACAGTGAGACAGGCATTAGACCACACAGAGACACCACTGTTGAACATTATTAATAATTTTATAAACGCACACCTCCAGTTGAATCCGCTGACGTCCACAATAAGAGGGAAAGGGAAGAAAGACAACTAAAGGGAAGAAGGGGGGGAGGAAGAAAGAGAGAGGGAGAGTGGGAAAGGGAGAGGGAAATGAGATAGAGAGAAGGGTGAGAGAGAAAGAGAGACAGAGAGAGAGAGAGACAGGGAGAGAGAGGGGGAAGAGAGAGAGAGAGAAGGGAGAGAGAGGGGGGGGGAGAGAGAAAGTGTATAAGAGAGAGAAAGGGGAGAGAAAGAGAGAGAGAAAAAAGAGACAGAGAGGGGGAGAAATAGAGAGGAGAAGAAAGAAAGAGAGAGAGAGGGAGACAGAGGAAGAAAGCGAGGGAGATACGGATACGGATGATTTATTCAATTAGTGTCATGGCCTCTCGTGAAGGGAGTACAGTGAACCAACTTTTTAACTCACTCAGTACGGCCAGTCCTCTCTTCTCCTCTACACAGACCCATCGGATGTCCAGTGGGTGTCTCAATGACCCAACCTTTAGCTTCCGTCGTCAGAATTGTGGTATTCTTTGTCAACATTCACCTCTTCAGTGTAAGAGCCTCCCGCTGGTAATATTTTGATGATGGTTATTGGGGTGAAAGGCTGTTAACGTCGTCTCTTTCGCCGTTCGTATGGAGAGAGTTAAAACAAAATCTTACCAATGACAAAAGTAAATGAACACACAAACTTGACAATGCACAATAATCAACTACACAATACACTGCGAGATTTAAAAGCCTTATATAAGTAAATAGCAAACTGTTTTATAATAGTTCCGTTAGTTGATGACGTAAGCATGATAAGTCGAAATAAAGTAGGGTGCCTATAATATTTTTTGTGGAATTAACTTACGTCTAAGGTCATTCAAGGCCCAACACTCGGCTTATATCACAGATTGACGTAAGTTTA
>NC_134885.1:29550715-29585715 GCF_041734735.1 Babylonia areolata
TCTGTGTCTGTCTGTGTCTCTCTTTTTCTCTGTCTCTGTCTGTCACTCTCTCTCTCTCTCTCTCTCTCTCTCTCTCTCTCTCTCTCTATATATATATATATATATATATATATATATCCTTCTTTTCCTGTATGTGTGTTTCACAAATAAACAATCACACACAAACAAAAACACACGCACGACCTCAGACACGCAGACAGACAGACACAGAGAGACACACACAGTCAGACACAGACAGAAAGACACACAGACACACAGACACAGACACAGACACAGACACACACACACAGACACACACACACACACACACACACACACACACACAATCTAAAATAAGTCTGTGTGAATAGATATTACACTGAAACACACACACACACACATACACACACACATACACACACACACACACACACACACACACACACACACACACACACACACACACACACACACACACACACACACACATACACACACACAATTTCCAACATTTACCCTTCCAACTGCACACTGAACAGCCAATCTTTCTCGCAAAGTGTGTCAGCATTGGAAGCAGAGCAGATCCAGAGATCAGGTATGTTGTACGGGAAATCCTTCGCGCATCAGTTCTAAAATAAAAAAACCACCAAAAAAACAGGGAAAAAAAAGGCATCGTCTGAAAGGCAGTGACACCCGAACCCCCCAACCCCCGCCCCTGTCCCCACCCCCACTTCCTGATACCCAACCCTCGTGGACACACACACACACACACACACACACACACACACACACACACACACACACACACACGCACACACACACACACACACACATTTCACAGATGGCTGCAAGATGTGTCCTCCGGACACTTCGACGTTTTCTTTAACGAAGTAAATATTCTTAACACGTGTGTGTGTGTGTGTGTGTGTGTGTGTGTGTGTGTGTGTGTGTGTGTGTGTGTGTGTGTGTGTGTGTGTGTGCGTGCGTGTGTGCTCTGAAATGTCATGTCACTGCGAACAAATCAATCGTAACGTGTGTTCGTGTGTTTGAGTGTGTACACTATCGTTAAAGAACAAGTTGTAACGATGTGTGTGTGTGTGTGTTTGTGTGCGTGCGTGCGTGTGTGTGTTTGTGTGTGTGTGTGTGTGTGCGTGCTTGCGTGTGAGCGCTTATGTATATGTGTGTGTGTGCGTGTGGATGCTTTTGTGTGTGTGTGTGTGTGTGTGTGTGTGTGTGTGTGTGTAGGAAGGTTCGTCAGTTTTGTAACACGGCCTTCCTCACTCTGCCTTATGGGGTCTGTCACTGATCTTTCTCACATCACCTGAGGGAAGTTGTCTGACCTACAGGGGAGTTGTCTGACCTTCGGGAGGGGGTGGGGGTGTGGAAGAGAGAGCAGGGACGCTGAGATGGGAAAGAAACCTGACTGAATGAAACAGGAAACGAATGATGAGCGCCTAAAAGGCACTGTTCTTGGTCGGCCCTTCCCCAGGTACGCGGCAACCTGTTGTGCAAATGACTCCGTGTTTGTAAAGCGCTTATTGTGAATGGCGTTTGACCGAGCATAGGCACTATCTGGGTATCTTTATCAATCAAATGACTCCGTACTTATAAAGCACTTAGAGCTTGGTCCTCATGACCTCTGTTTTCCCAATGTTGATTTGGAGTCCAGTCTTCTCAGCTTCTTCTGCCACACGACATAGTTTCTCCTGCGCATCTTGCTGCCTGTGGGAGAGAAGACTTATGTCATCTGCGAAGTCTAGTCTCTGACCGAAGATATGCTCTATATGATTATATTTATCAATCAAATGACTACGTGCTTGTAAAGCGTTTCGAATTTGGTCTCAGCCGATAGGTCGTTAAACTCAACTCTACCAGAACTGTGACCGAGGAAAGGTACTATATAACTATCCATATCAGCCAAGTGACTCTATGTCTGTAAAACGCTTAGAGCTTGGTCTATTAACGACGACAGGCGCTATATCATGTAACCACCTTTATCATCGTGGCAGTATCTGCACCTGTGGGACTGTGAGCGTCGGTAGGCGAGAGAGTGGGGAAGGGACTGCACAACTCCTCTTCACTAAAAAAAAAAAAAAGTCACCTGGGCTGGTCAGGCAGGTCCTAGAGAGGAGTGGCCTGCCCAGCATCGAAAGCCTGCTGATCCAGTGCCAGCTACGCTGGACAGGACACGTTGTCCGCATGACAGACAGCAGGATCCCGAAGATGCTTTTGTATGGCCAGCTGAAGGAAGGCCACCGCAAACTTGGAAGACCCTGCAAGCGCTTCAAGGACACCTTTAAGACAAACCTCAAAGCCTGTGACATAGACATCGCTTCCCGGGAAACTGATGCCCTTGACCGCTCTCGCTAGAGAATGCTGTGCTCTAGTGGCATAAAGACGTTCGAAAACAAGAGAACGCTGGCCCTTAAGGAGAAGCATGAGTGAAGGAAGCAGGGCTCAACTTCTGGAGACGTTTTCCCTTGCAACACCTGCGGGAAGTGTTGCACATCCAGAATCGGGCCTCTTCTCCCATATGAGGACACACACCGACAGATAAGCCTGCCTGCCTACTCATCCGTCGATCCGACGGGAGACTCTATCATCAAATAAATGACTCCGTACTTGCAAAGCACTTAGAGCTTGGTCTCTGACCGAGGATAAACGCTATGTGATTATCTTTATCAATCAAATGACTACGTGCTTGTAAAGCGTTTCGAGTTTCGTCTCTGACCGAGAATGGGCGGTATATAAGTATCCTAATCTATCCATCAAAATTTGATGACTCCGTGTTTGTAAAGCGCTTAGAGCTTGGTCTCCGCTGACCGAGTATGAGCACTATCATTTTAAGCATCCTAATCAATGAAAATTTAATGACTCCGTGTTTGTAAAACACGTAGAACTTGGTCTCTGACGGAGTGATGGCCTAGAGGTAACGCGTCCGCATAGGAAGCGAGAGAATCTGAGCGTGCTGGTTCGATTCACGGCTCAGCCGCCGATATTTTCTCCCCCTCCACTAGACCTTGAGTGGTGGTCTGGACGCTAGTCATTTGGATGAGACGATAAACCGAGGTCCCGTGTGCAGTATGCACTTAGCGCACGTAAAAGAACCCACGGCAACAAAAGGGTTGTTCCTGAGAAAATTATGTAGAAAAATCCACTTCCATTGGAAAAACAAATAAAACTACACGCAGAAAAAAATACAAAAAAAATGGGTGGCGCTGTAGTGTAGCGACGCACTCTCCTTGGGAAGAGCAGCCCGAATTTCACACAGAGAAATCTGTTGTAATGAAAAGAAATACAAATACAAATATATAAGTATATCCTTAACAATCAAATGACTCCGTATTTGTAAAGCACTTAGATGAACAGACTGTAAATAAATAAACGAAACGAACTCAGACCAAAGACACTAGTAGGAATTCTAGTGTCTATGCTCAGACCGAGGAAAGGCACGGTACAAGTATCTATCCTTATCAGCCAAATAACTCCATGTCTGTAAAGCGCTTAGAGCTTGGTCTCTTAACGACGACGGGCGCTATATCATAGAATAGAATAGAATATGTCTTTATATTACCAAGTGTGCCGGGGTCACAAGGAATATTGGGGGGTGAGGGGGGTAGTACATAACAAGATAAAGAACATAAATCGAAAATCATGCACAAACACAGATACAGTAGAAATTAGGATACATACAAGTGCATATCAATATAAAAACTTGTGCATACTCACACATGCACGCACTGCACACACACACACACACACACACACACACACACACACACACACACACACACACACACACACACACACACACACACACCCACACACGTTTGAAGAGAAACTGCATATTACATGTGGATGGAGCTGATGACTAGATCTTCAGGTGGATGGTTGTTGGTTGCACAATTCTATTTATCATACTGGATCATGTAAGTACCTTTATCATTCAAAAATAACTCCATGTCTGTAAAGCGCTTAGAGTTTTTGGTCCCTGACCGACTGAGGATGGGCGCTATGTAAGTATCCTGATCAATCAATGAAAAGCGCTTAGAGCTTGGTCTCTGAACGAGGAAAGGCACTATAAGTATTCTTATCAATTAAATGATTCTGTGTCTGTAAAGCACATAGACTGAGCTTGGTCTCTGACCGAGGATAGACGCCATGTAAGTATCCTTATCAATCAATCAAGCAAAGAGTTCAAATGAGAGAGAGGGTGGGAGGGGCCTAGGGGGTGGGGCGGGGAGGGGTGTAGAGAGTTTCAGTTTCACTTTCACTTTCTCAAGGAGGCGTCACTGCGTTCGGACAAATCCATACACGCTACACCACATCTGTTGAGCAGATGCCTGACCAGCAGCATAACCCAACGCGCTTAGTCAGGCCTTGAGTGCATGCTTACATATTTGTGTACCTATGAAAGTGGATTTCATTTTACGTGATTTCGCCAGAGGACAACACTCTCGTTGCCATGGGTTCTTTTTCAGTGCGCCAAGTGCGTGCTGCACACGGGACCTCGGTTTTTCGTCTCATCCGAAAGACTAGACGCTCAGTTTGATTTTCCAGTCAAACTTAGGAGAAAGGGCGAGATCTCGAGAGCGGGATTCGAACCCACACCCTCACGGACTCTCTGTATTGGCAGCTGAGCGTCTTAACCATTCTGCCACCTTCCTCCGTAGAGAGAATTGAATGAACTGAATTTTTATTTTCTGAGGGTAATAGAAAAAGCAAAATAATGCTTTCTTTTTTTCATCCAGCCCTCGAAGGGGAAACAGTAACATAAACAAATGGGGGAATCATATCAGTACAGCATGCATATTATAGTCATGGATACATGAATGGTTATTTATTATTTACAATACTAAATAGAGGAGAATAAGAGGAGAGAGAAATAAGGGGAGAGAGAGAGAGAGTACAAAAAATGAAAATTAACATAGGTCAAGACTTTTGTAAATTAACATTGGTCAAGATGATGATTAATCAATAAATAAAATAGAATTAAAATATATATATATATACAAAATAAAAAACAAAAACAAAAAACAAACCAAAAAATGAACTGAAATAAGAGAAAGAGAGAGGGGGGTAGGGGAAGGGAGGTCAACTAGGAAGAAAGTGAGGGGGGGGGGCGGGGGGGGGGGGGGAATTTGAAACCGAAACCAGCTGATCAGTGAACTGTCCACCATTCAAACAATAAATCAAAATTCTAACAAGCGTGAAGGAAAACTGAAAATGTGACTTGAGCACTTTTCCCAGTCAAGTTTGACGTGTTGTGATTGTCAGGCTCAGTCAATCGATCCATTAATCAAATATATTTAATTATTTCTTTGTTTTATTCTTCTTTGTGTGTTTATTTCCTTTCCTTCTTTCTTTCTTTCTTTCTTTCTTTCATCCATTCTTTCTTTCTTTCATCACTGATCATCATCGTCGTCGTCATCATCATCATCATCATCTTCTTCTTCTTCATCATCTCCTTCTTCTTCTTCTGTACGACAACAACAACACCTTAACACAACAACAACTGCTGCTACTACTACTTCTACTACTGCTACTACTACTTCTACTACTGCTACTACTACTACTTCTTCTTCTTCTTATGCTTCAACTTCTGCGACAACGACAACGTCGACGACGACGCGACTACCTGTTCTTCTACTATTACTGCCATTTCATCGGAGCCCGGTTAGCTCAGTCGGTAGAGCATCAGACTTTTAATCTGAGGGTCAAGGGTTCGAGTCCCTTATTGGGCGCTTTTTTTTTTCTCTTTTTTTTTTCTTTCTGTTTTTCTTTTTTTCTGTCATTATATTTTATTTTCCCCCAAGGCCTTAATCAAAGCGTGCTTAGCAGATGTGCTGAAGCGTCGGTGTGTGAATTTGTCCGAACGGAGTGAGGCCTCCTTGAATAACTGAACTGAACTGAACAACTATAACTACTACAACTTCTACTACTTTAACTCTCTCCATACGAACGGCGAAAGAGAAGACGTTAACAGCGTTTCACCCCAATTACCACCATCAAAATATTGCAAGCGGAAGGCTCTTATACTGAAGAGGTCAATGTTGACAAAGAATACCACAATTCTGACGACGGAAGCTAAAGGTTGGGTCATTGAGACACCCACTGGACATCCGAGGGGTCTGTACTGAGTGAGTTAAATTTCTCGGACTGATCATTTCCAACGATTTGAAATGGGAGAAAAGTACGGGGAAAAAATTGTTGTTAAGAAAGCGCAACAGCGCCTGTATGCGACTTTCTTCGGCGCCTCAAAAAGTTCGGAATTAAAAAAAGAAATCATGGTTGATTTCTACCGAGCAGTCATTGAAAGTGTGCTAACCTTCGCTGTTACTGTTTGGTTCGGAACATTTCGAAGGCAGAAGTAGCAGCCCTTAACAGAATCGTAAAAACTGCCACCAAGATTACCGGGGCTGATCTACCTTCTCTAGAAGACATATTATTTCAAGCGGCTACTCAAAAAACCAAAATCAATCAGCCAGGACGAATCACATCAGCTGTTGGGATTTTCGAGATGCTCCCCTCTGGTCGACGGTATAGAAGTATAAGGACGAAAACCAATCGCTTCGTCAATAGCTTTTTCCCAAAAGCAGTCAATGCCCTGTCTCTCGAACAAATCCACTGAGTGTGATCAATAGATTTGTGCAATCAATAACCATCTACTTGAAGATCTAGTCGTCAGCCCCATCCACATGTAATATGCAGCTTCTGTTCAAACGCGTGTGTGTGAAAGAGTGTTTGTGTGTGCGTGTGTGTGTGTGCGTGCGTGCATGTGCGTGTGTGCAGTGCGTGCATGTGCGTGTGTGCAGTGCGTGCATGTGTGAGTATGCACAAGTTCTTATATTGACATGCACTTGTATGTATCCTAATTTCTACTGTATCTGTGTTTGTGTATGATTTTCGATTTATGTTCGTTCCTTGTTATGTACTATCCCGCCCCCCCCCCCCTCCCCCTAATATTCCTTGTGACCCCGGTACACTTGGTAATAAATACATATTCTATTCTATTCTTCTTTTCTTCTTCTTTTCATATTCTGGCTTTTCTTCTATGCCACTTCAAAAGCATTTCCCAAACACTTCTGTACCCCTCCCCTATTCCCCACCCTCCTTCCCTTCCAGTCCGTCTGCCGCAATGCCCAGTGCCAGGAGTCCACCAGGAACTATCACTGTTGTTAGATTGTCATGAGGTCACACATCGTCCTGTGTGTGCATTATGGGCGCGCGCGTGCATGTGTGTGTTTATTTATCTATTTATTTATTTATTGAGGCATCTTACTATACCGCATATTCTTGAAGCTCTATGCGCTTTACAATAGCACTAAAAACATTCAAGTTCACTCAAACATCGCCACACAAACATATGCATGTAATTTGAAACATAGATAAGAGAGAACAATTAAAAGAGGTCATGTCGTTGATTAAATCAAGAAATGCGACAGATATAAATAGGTGTGTATGTGTGTGTGTGTGTGTGTGTGTGTGTGTGTCTGTCTGTCTGTCTGTCTGTCTGTCTGTCCGAGTGTCTGTGCCTGTGTCTGTGAGTGGGGGGCGTGGGAGGTGGGGGGTCTGTGTGTGTGTGTGTGTGTGTGTGTGTGTGTGTGTGTGTGTGTCCGTGTATGTGTGTGAGCGCGTGTGTATGTCCTTTCTTCTTTGCAGACATTTTTTTTAAAATTCGGATTGTCATTCGCAAAACAATGACAGGCCTGGTACACAGCAGCGGAGATTAACATAGAACTCATCCCAGTCTCAGCCGGTTCGGCCGTGCGACTGACAACGAACGACAGAAACATAAATGGAAATGATGACGGTCAAACTACAACAGACAAAATGAATAACAAACAGCAAGTGGCGTGCGGCCTGCTCGTTAATTACCGTATTGTTGAGATAAGCCTGCTTGCCTGCTCATCCGTCGGACCGACGGGAGACTCCATCATCAGTGTTGAGATGCCGTGGAGAATGAAATGGCGCTTTGTTTGACAACCGTCTATCTGTGTGTCTATCTGTCGGTCGGTCTGTCGGTCTGTCTGTCTGTCTGCCTGTCTGTCTGTGACACGTTGCCAAATTCACGCCGGCAACTCAATGGCGGCGGTTGGCGTCAGTGCGTTTGTCACAACAGTGTTTGTCGCTTCGCATTGCCAGGTTTGGCACAGCGGCCTCTGGCAAGTACTGAGAGGCTTCAACATTGATGAAGGGCTCATTCAAGTCATCCAGGCCCTCTACGAACATTCCAGCAGCGCAGTGCTCCTCAACAATCAACAAGGACATGTTGGGCCCCAAGAACCACTGCTGGCGACTGTCAAACGACGGAAGATGGCATGGTTTGGCCACGTCATACGACATAACACCCTCTCCAAAACCATCCTGCAAGGGACTGTAGAGGGAGGGCGCAGACGGGGGCGGCAGAGAAAGAGCTGGTCCGACAACGTCAAGGAATGGACCAAAATGACGATGCCAGATCTCCTCACGACAGCTGCCAACAGAACGGCGTGGCGAGCTATGACATCTTCCTCATGTCCCCCCAACGACCCCAGCGGTCGAGGGAATGAGTGAGTGAGTGATTGCCAGGTTGGGCTGCATAGTGAGCCATCTCTCAGAATCAGAAGCGGCAGGTGGGTTAATGATTTGCTTCTGGCGTTAAGATCAGGATCATGATCGGGATAGATATACGTCGCAGGGGCCAATATGGCCATCTTCGCAACGGACTTGGGAGAAGGAAAGTAAAATAAAATAAAATTGAATTAAAATGAAATAAAATAAGAACCAAAAAAATGTCAAAAAAGTGTCAATGATGGAAAACAGTAGATGGCAGTGAACTTTTGATGACCGCCTTACTAAATGCTGCGGTAGTCCACGCTGCACACACAGCTCCTTTCTGCGACTGATTCCATTCTGCCGTTGTTGTTGTTGTTGTTTGTTTGTTTTTTACAAAAATAAGTTCTTTGGTAAGAATCGTTCGATGTCTATGAAATTATCGAAGACCTAGGGAAAATTCTTAACGTGAAACAATCTCGAGAGCTGCAAAGGTTAGGTAACGAAACACTCTCTCTGTCTTTGTCTCTCTGTCTGTCTGTCTGTCAGTCTGTCTGTCTGTCTGTCTGTCTCTCTCTGTGTCTCTCTCTCTTTCTCTCCCTCTGTCTCTCTCTTTATATGTTTGTCTCTGTCTCTGTCTCTGTCTCTCTCTCTCTCTCTCTCTCTCTCTTCCTCCCTCCCTCTGTCTCTCTCTCTTTCTCTCTCTCTCTATATCTGTCTCTGTCTCTGTCTCTCTCTCACACACACACACACACACACACACACACACACACACACACACACACACACACACACACACACACACACACACACACACACACACACACACACACACACACGGCACACACACACACACACACACACACACACACACACACACACACACACACACGAACCAACCGAGCGACGCTCATCACTGATGCTTTGAACAACAGCAACAGTAGTAAGCCAACAGTTCACGCTATCAGTCCACGCTCTCCACCTCTCTCTCCCCGTCACTACTACCCTTTCTGTCCATCCCCCTACCCATCCACATGACCCCCACCCCCAACCCCACCCCCCCTTCACACACACACACACACCCCTTAGCTTTTTCCCACCCCCATCCTTACACCCCCACTCCCCCACATCCACCCCAACCCCCCTCACCTACACACCTCCGCCTCCACCCCCACGCCCTTTGAATTAACGAGACTGGGTCCACCAAAATATCGTCACTGCGTCAGTGAGGGAACATCGTTGATTAGTAATAATTAAAGACTGATTCACTCGTCACGACCTAATCGGTAGTCACTGTAATTGAGCCAACTGGTGGAAACTTATTACCCTTTTTGTCACTCTTCTTCTTCTTCTTCTGCTGCTGCTGCTGCTTCTGCTGCTTCGGTCACACCTCATGACTTGCTGTAAATGTATATCACTTTTGTGGTTTTGGTATTCGTTGGCTCAAGATTGGTTGGTTGGTTGACTGGTCTGTTGGTTTTCAAAGAACTTTTTATGTGTTGCTTGCTTATTCTTTCTCTCTCTCTCTCTCTCTCTCTCTCTCTCTCTCTCTCTCTCTCTCTCTCTCTCTCTCTCTCTCTCTCTCTCTCTCCTTTCTTTAACTTCTGTAGAGTGTGTGGGTTGTCGTCGTGTATCCTTTTGCTGGGAATTATGTATAGGTGTGCATGTATATATATATATATATATATATATATATATATATGGTGGTGGAAAAATATGTCTTATCACACCCTTGACCCTCGAGGGGGGTGAGGGGAGCACAGATAAGGAGGTACACACACACACACACACACACACACACACACACACACACACACACACACACACACACACACACACACACACACACACACACACACACACACACACACACACACACACACACACACACACACACACAGAGACATGGAGAGAGAGACATACATACATACATACTGTATACGTATCAGTTCTGAGAGACAGGGGGGAATCATGAGATTTCGAGAGAGAGATTTTTTTCTCTGCAAACTGGAGACCCGATTGATTGACAGATTGAAAAAATAATGAATAAATAAATATATAGATAGATACAGAAGGAAAGAAAGAAAGGAAGAAAGAATGAATGAATGAATAAATAGAGATATAGATAGATAAAGAAGGAAAGAAAGAAAGAAAGTATAAAAGAAAAAAAAATTAGAAGGTTGGATACCCAGAGGAAACTCGGATAATGAGTTTATTCAGCCTATGTGACAACACAACTGACAGTTAGCGGTTGACGGTTACATAATGTTTATGTATGATGCACGCATCACAGCCTAACCAATGATAAACTTGTCATATTCATCAGTGATGGCTGATGCCGCAACCGCCCACGTCGCCTCAGGGGAGCTAATCCCTGCCAGTCATGTGTGGGCACACTCCCTTCCTCTGGATGTGTGACGGCAAGCTATTTCCATGGCGACAAATAAAGATGTCGGAATGTCATTGTTTCCCTTTGTGTCTTTTACCAGCGGCTTTGTTTTCTTTCAGCGCTCGCGCGCGCACTGGCACACACACACACACACACACACACACACACTGGCACACACGCGCGCGCACGCACACACACGCGCACACGCACGCGCACACACACACACACACACACACACACACACACACACACACACACACACACCATCCACCTGACACTTTTTTTTTCCAGTGTCCAGTTTCCAGTGCTATTGCCATCAAGTTCAAAATTGAATTAGGATATAAGAAATGGAATGTTCCGTGCAAGCGATAGTTTCAAAAGTTGACGGTAACTTTGAACAGGACTTTCACTTCACACTGTAGCACCCGAAATGTTTATCGGAAATCTTTTGAAAGAAATTCAAACCCAGGAAATGATCATGATTCTTCATTTCAACAAGGTAACACCATTTCCTTTGAATCGGTTTCTTGTTGACAGCTGTAAGCTATCAAGACCTGATCAGCGCGTAGGGTCTATATTGATGAAGATCAGGCATCTGCGCCTTATATATATATATATATATATATATATATATATATATATATATATATATATATATATATATATATATAAACTATCGACCTATCTATATATTCATCTCTCTCTCTCTCTCTCTCTCTCTATATATATATATATATATATATATATATATATATATATATATTTATGTGTGTGTGTGTGTGTGAAAGCAGACGTGCAGACGTGACGTGAATGGATCCTTCCACACGTTTTGACGCCGCGTAAAAACTCAATGAAACAAGTCAGTTACGTTGTTGAATTCAGTCGTGCATTATACCTATTTCCCTCCTTCGGTTCCATCAGAGCCTTAAACTCAAATCATGTCGGTGATATCATACTCTGACTTAAAAAAAAAAATTGAAGTTGTATTTAATCATTAAATTTTTAATGTGAAACACGTGTGGTGTGCGCTCGTTCGTACGTATTCGAATGTGTGTTTTATTCGTTCGTTCTTTAGTTTAACGTCTTTTCACTGTAAGTGATATTAGACGAATATCGTATGCGTGTGTGTGTGAGATGGGGGCGGGGGGGGGGGGGGGGGCAGGAAGGGGGGGCGGGTTCAGTGTGTGTGTGTGGGGGGGGGGGGGGCGGGGTGTGGTGGTAATGTGTGTTCATATACTTTTTAACTACCCCTCCTTTTCCAAACTCTCACTCTCTCCCTCTCTGTCTGTCTGTCTCTCTCTCTCTCTCCTTCCTTCATTCCTTCCTTTCTTCCTTCCCGGCACTCGCCCTCTTTCTTTACTTCTCTCTTCTCCTTCTTTTTTTGATGTCACACGTTCTCCCCATTTTCTCCATTCATACTTCCCTTCTTTCATTCATCCTTCTTCTTCTTCTTCTTCTGCGTTCGTGGGCTGCAACTCCCGCGTTCACTCGCATGTACACGAGTGGGCTTTTACGTGCATGACCGTTTTTACCCAGCCATGTAGGCAGTCATACTCCGCTTTCGGGGGTGTGCATGCTGGGTATGTTCTTGCTTCCATAACCCACCGAACGCTGACATGGATTACAGGATCTTTAACGTGCGTATTTGATCTTCTGCATGCGTTTACACACGAAGGGGGTTCAGGCACTAGCAGGTCTGCACATATGTTGACCTGGGAGATCGTAAAAATCTCCACCCTTTACCCACCAGGTGCCGTCACCGTGATTCGAACCCAGGTCCCTCAGATTGAAAGTCCAACGCTTTAACCACTCGGCTATGGCGCCCGTCCATTCATCCTTCGACATGGCCCCTCGATCCTACACACACACCCCCCCTGCCCCCCCCCCCACCCCCCGCAGCCCCCCGCCCCCCCACCCCCACCCCCACCCCCACCCCTCCCCACCACCACCCCACTCTCTCTCTCTCTCTCGTCAAGGTGTGTCGATATTATGTATAGGCTACATGCTTCTGCGGCGTCAGTCAACCTTCGGCCTAATGTTTGCAACATGGATATCCATATTTACGCGTGTGATGGTGGGTGGTTGATGGTGTGTGTGTGTGTGTGTGTGTGTGTGTGTGTGTGTGTGTGTGTGTGTGTGTGTGAGTAGCCCTGTGTTTTGCTGATAGGCACTTCGGAACCTGTGGGGTCAGTGCTGCGGAGGGGTAGCGCTGAAAATAATTATTTCAAGTGCATGTTGCATGTCAGTGCAGCAACAACATTAATTGTCAGCCTTCGTTCAGTGGAACAGGCGCCCGATTTCAGCTTCAAGATTGCTGTCAATTGCTGTATGTGTATGTGTGTGCATCTGCTAGTTTGTCTACTGTTATTCTAGATTTTATTAACGTCCTAATTTTACACTGCATTTTAAAACGCCTGCATATTTACCCATTTTAATAAGGACGACCGGACGTACGGAAATGCGTGGTGGGAGTGATATTTCTGTACACCAATATCGAGGCGATAAAGCCGAAAATTTGGGATAATTTTTACTTGTATGTTGATTATTTTTATTAACTTTTATCAGTATTATGTTAAATACATCAATATATATATATATATATATATATATATATAGAGAGAGAGAGAGAGAGAGAGGGGGGGGGAGGGAGGGAGGGTTAGTTAGTTAGATAGTAATACATACTTACACAAATGTATGTATACTCGCACTCTAGCATCCTAAATTCCAGCAGCTGAACAGTTTGGGAGCTTAAAGTGGGACCACGGAAAGAATCCCACTTCAGCATCCAAAATTCCTAGAGCTGAATTCAGGATGCTAAAGGGGAACTTTCATTTCATTCACTCATTTTGCCCATCGCTCCTGGTGGAGCGTAGGCCATCGACGACCCCTCGCCATCGCACTCTGTTCTGGGCTGTTCTGGCCATTCCAGTCCAGTTGGTCGCTTGCTGCTTCAGCTCTGCCTCGGTATCTCGCCTCCAGCTGTTGCGAGGCCGGCCTCTCTTCCTCTTTTCCGGCGGGTTCCAGGTCAGGGCTTGGCGTGTGATGCTGGACGCTGGCTTCCTGAGGGTGTGTCCGAAAAGGGGAACTTTGCCACATATAATTATATTAACTGTAAAAACATTTATGCATCTCAACACAAACACAGCGTCCAACCCGTAACTATGATTCTTTTTCTTTTCTCTTATTTTTTCCAGACACGGCCGGGGTCCCCTACAGCACAGGGGTAGAGAAGAGGAGCAAAGGAGTGGACGCCTGGTCCATCTGCCCGCCTTCAATGACCGACGTCGACTGCTTCTACGCCTACCTACGCGTCTACGCCCGTCTGCGTAAGGCGGCCGAGGAGTCGGACCGGGTGTCCATGCGTAACATCGGCAAGCGGTCGCAGCTGACGTCACTGCCGGCGGAAGCGGAGCTGGAGAGGTCAAGGTTGAGGCGGATGCCCTTGTGTTCAGATCGCATGCCGCCCGCGCTGTGCTACCTGTCAGCCATGCAGCTTTACCGGCGCGTGCTGGCCGATATGGACGGGCGCCTCTGAACGAAGGCAACCTGTCTGAAACTGAACAACAGGCACAACAGCAACAACAACAAAAGCATCAAAACAACAATAACAAAAACAACAGCAACAACAAAAAAAAAACGTTTGGTCTTATAGCACAGGGGAATTTTCAGTTATTTGGTTAATAGTAATACATAATGTTTTTTCCAAAATTTATCCAGAAAAATACAAAAATAAGGCAATTCAAAATAAATGTACCGAGACTGTACGACTGCATAATTATGCTCCATACATTGGGCTTTATCCAGAAAATACAAAAATAAGGGAAATCAACATAAATAATTATTAAAAAAATTAATGTACGGAGACAGCACGTTATTGCTAACATAGATAATGTTCCATGAATTAGGCGGAAGTGAAAATCTCAAACTCATGTGGCAAGGTAGGTCAGAATATCACTGGAAATCACTGCACCGATGATGACATGAGCCTCAGTCTCGGACCTTGGTCATGTTAGTACCCCCCACTGAAAATAAAAGTCCTGGGTTTGTTTTTTTCCCCCTACTACCACTCCACTGACATGGCAGTAAAGGATGGTCTGGGTGCTATAGTCTCTCAACCAAGACAAATACCGCCGAGCTTAAGTGTACAACGTTAACTTTGGGAATGTAAAAGAACCAGACCCAAGAAAGAAGTAATCCAGATGCAGTTCTAGACAGGAAATGTTTTGTCTTAAGGGTAAAAATTCCTGACGAAAGTCGAGTTTTAACAGGAAACATTCTGGATCAAGCACAAAGTCAAGCATGGACATAGATGTTTATGTGCTTGACACAGACGTTTCCGTGCTTGAACGTGCTTGACATAGACGTTTACGTGCTTGAACGTGCTTGACACAGACGTTTACGTGCTTCACACAGACGTTTACGTGCTTGACATAGACGTTTACGTGCTTGAACGTGCTTGACATAGACGTTTACGTGCTTGAACGTGCCAAGTTGACATAGACGTTTACGTGCTTGAACGTGCTTGACATAGACGTTTACGTGCTTGGACGTGCTTGACATAGATGTTTAAGTGCTTGAACGTGCTTGACACAGACGTTTACGTGCTTGAACGTGCTTGAAATAGACGCTAAGCCGGAAACAAAAAAATATGGCCTGACTCAGTGGCTGTCAGTTCAGTTCATGTTGTCCGTTCAGTTCACTCATCACGCGTGGAGTGTTGGCCCCGTGGCAACGCGTCCACTAAGGAAGCGAGAGAATCCGAGCACGTGGGATCGAACCCCCACACGTGCCAGATTTTTCTCCCCCTCCACTACTGAGCACTAAACCTTGAGTGGTGGTCTGGACGCTAGTCATTCAGATAAGACGATAAACCGAGGTACTTTGTGTAATGTGCACTCAGCAGCGCACGTAAAAGAACCCACGGCAAGAAGAATTTCGTAGTAAAATCCACTCGTATGTGTGTGCGTGCGTGCGCGCGCGCGCGCGTTTGTGTGTGTGTGCGTGTGTGTTACTGAAGTCTGACTCAGTGATTGACACATTAAACGAAAGCTCTCAGTCGGCCCTACAAAGGCAGGCAGCCTGTTGTGTAAATGACTCTGTGTTCGTTAAGTGCTCAGAGTTTGGTCTCTGACCGAGGATTGATTGATTGATTGATATGGATACTTATATAGCGCTTATCCTCGGTCGGAGACCAAGCTCTGAGCGCTATACAAACAGGGGTCATTTGCACAACAGGCTGCCTACCTGGGTAGAGCCGACTGACGGCTGCCATTGGGCGCTCATCATTCATTTCCTGTGTCATTCAATCAGATTTCAGGCACGCACACCTACACACTCAGACAAACACGTAACATTTAACATTTTACGTGTATTACCGCTTTGTTTATTTACCCCGCCACGTAGGCAGCCATACTCCGTTTTCGTGGGTGTGCATGCTGGGTATATATGTTCTTGTTTCCATAACCCACCGAACGCTGACATGGATTACATGATCTTTAACATGCGTATTTGATCTGCGTGCGTATACACACGAAGGGGGTTCAGGCACTGGCAGGTCTGCACATGTTGACCTGGGAGATCGGAAAAATCTCCACCCTTTACCCACCAGGCGCCACCGAGATTCGAACCCGGGACCCTCAGATTGAAAGTCCAACGCTTTAACCATTCGGATCAATGAGTCAGTCATTTATTTATTTATTCATTTATTTCATTATTGATAGGAATACTCGAGGCAGAAAATTCAACATGAGCGGAACTGAAAACCTTGCGCCAAAGATTAAAAAAAAAATCAAATTGACGAGTCAAATCATTGCAAACACAACGTTAACTCTCTCCATACGAACGGCGAAAGAGACGACGTTAACAGCGTCTCACCCCAATTACCACCATCAAAATATTGCAAGCGGAAGGCTCTAATACTGAAGAGGTGAATGTTGACAAAGAATACCACAATAAAAAAATTATTCTGACGACGGAAGCTAAAGGTTGGGTCATTGAGACACCCACTGGACATCCGAGGGGTCTGTGTAGAGGAGAAGAGAGGACTGGCCGTACTGAGCGAGTTAAGTTATGGATATAAGATCCAAGCCCCTGTCGCTAGAGTAGTGGACATTCCAGTAACTTGGTTTCAGTTCTCCAGGAGGCGCCACTGCTTTCGGACAAATCTATATACTGCAAGGCAGGTTCCTTACCAGCAGCATTACCCATGAACCCGCTTTCAGACCTTGAATGCATGTATATTGTATGTGTACCTATCAGAGTGTATTCTACAAAACTTTAGTGCTAGACGATAATACTTACGTTGCCATGGGTTCTTTTTCAGTGCGCCAAGTGCGTGCTGCACCATGGAACTCGATGTATCATCTCACCCAGATGACTAGACGCTCAGTTTGATATTGCAGTCAAACTTTGGAGAAAGGGCGAGACTGGGATTCGAATCCTGACCCTCATGGACTCTGAACTGATGAGTAAAATTATTGACACAACGGCCAGAGCCATGGGTAAGATTCATGCACCTATCGGTAGACTGTCAGACAGTTCAAAAATTTAGATAAGGACAATTTGTTATGAAATGCACAAGGACAGTGCCTGCCTACATTATCATAGTTTCTGGTAGGAAGGATGGGGTGGGGTTTGGGGAAGGGGGGAGTTGGGGGTGGGTGTGGGGGGGGGATGTACGCAAGGAAAGAGAAGCTTCTCAATTTGGAGAGTTTCCTGAAGGCCTGACTAGACACGTTGGGTTACGCTGCTGGTCAGGCATCTGCATGCTTAGCAGATGTGGTGTTGCGTATAAATATGGATTTGTCCGAACGCAGTGACGCCTCCTTGAGCAGGTGAACTGAACTGAAGTGTTTCTCCTACTAACTGCTGGGGGTAATGTGTCGTTGAGTTGTCTAGTTTGGTATTGTCAATGACATTGCATTAATTGTAGTGTTGTGTGCTGCGCTGCAGTGGGTTGCGTAATATTGCACTGCAGTTGTAACTGTGTCACTGTACCTACTGTCGCACTGTATTTATTGCATTACGCTGAATGGCGTTGCACTGCATTGCATTGTATCGGATTGAAGTGCACTGAGTTGTGTTGATCTGTGTCGTGCTGTGTTGAACAGCACTGCAATGTACTGTACTGTACTGTACTGTACTGTGCTGTGCTGTGCTGTGCTGTACTGTACTGTACTGTGCTGTGCTGTACTGTACTGCGCTGTGCTGTGCTGTCCTCTCATCTACTCTACTATGCTGTTCTTAACTGTAATACCCGTAAACAGTATTTGCTTTTCTACAGACAAAAGGGTTGGTTGACTACTGCACTTTGTTTACACCCCTTCAGTAGGGGTTATGGTCTATCTGAATAAATCATCTGCTCTGGTGTGGTTTGTACTTAACTGTAATGTGTTGTATTTCAATCTATTCTAAAATACAAGGGGGTAAGGGGGGTGTTTTTGTTGTCTGTTGTGTATACCGCTTTTTTTGCAAGTGTGTGTTTTTTTCCCATAAAATATTCATTCAAATTCTTATAAACTCTTTTCTTGCCCTGGGCTCTTTTCTAACATGTGGCAAGAATGCAATGGTGCACCACATATTTCACGTGTGTCGAATTGCCTCACAGTCAGAAGCTAGCACCCAGACTACAACTGAAGGCTCTCGGAAAGGTTGGCTGTGGTCAAGATTGAGATATCTTATTATTTGTATTTGGTTTTTTGTTTTTTTTCTTTTTATCACAACAGATTTCTCTGTGTGAAAATCGGGCTGCTCTCCCCAGGGACAGCGCGTCGTTACACTGCAGCACCGCCCTTTTTTGGGGGTGGGGGTGGGGGGGGGGGGTATTTTTTTTCCTGCGTGCAGTTTTATTTGTTTTTCCTATCGAAGTGGATTTTTCTACAGAATTTTGCCAGGAACAACCCTTTTGTTGCTGTGGTTTCTTTTACGTGGGCTAAGTGCATGCTGTACACGGCACCTCGGTTTATCGTTTCATCCGAATGACAAGCGTCCAGACCACCACTCAAGGTCTAGTGGAGGGGGAGAAAATATCGGCGGCTGAGCCGTGATTCGAACCAGCGCGTTCAGATTCTCTCGCTTCCTAAGCGGATGTGTTACCTCTAGGCCATTACTCCACATTTGGCCATCACTCCACATTTAGTCTCAGTTAAAAATCAGTTCTGTGTGTTGGATAGAAATCCCCGAGTTGATCGATATCACCAGACTAGTCTGTTGAATAATAAACCAGGGCCTGGTTGCGTGAGGCGATCTTTGCAGCTCTAAGTTCGCTTAGACTTAAGAATGTTCCTAAGTATGTGGAATTTACCATGGAGTTGGGCACATTCTTAACAATAGGCAAACTTAGTGCTGCTATGTTCCTAAGTATAAGGAATTTACCATGGAGTTGGGCACATTCTTAACGATAGGCAAACTTAGTGCTGCTAAGTTCGCTCAGGCAACCCACCCCAGATCTTTGCTCAAAAGAATCAGTTCTCCCTGTTGGGTATTTCGCTTGGGAGGTAATAATTTGATCGGTGGGTTGAATTCAGAGTTAAATCGGCGTGTTATATCGGTGCAGTGTTCTGAATGCATGACCGGGTCACTGAATCCAATGATCAGATCGTTGTGTGAAAAGTAATGCATAAGTTTGCAGGTCTCCTGATATTCCTTCAGATGTTTTCCAGACACAATATATATAATGACTGGGCAATATCCACAATTTTTCCCCTCAAGACGAAATGAGTTGTGCTCACAAGGCGTGACCATTTACAAGTGGAGGTGGAGGAATGTGGATGTTGCCAATGACTGATGATCACAAGCTGATGTGGCAATATAAAATCTGTGCACACACAGTATGTCCTGATTGTGTGTGTGTGTAAATTATGCAGCAGTTCCTTTTACCAATAAATCACAATAATGAATAAATGTATTCCCGTATCCCCTTGTGGTGACGAGTCTTGTGTATGTGCGTGCGTGCGTGCTTGTGTATGCCTGTGTTCGTGTGGTGGAGAGGGAAGTGTGTGCGCGCACGTGCACGAGTGTGTGTGTGTGTGTGTGTGTAGCACGCTCGACGTTCACACGCTTGTGTAAGTGCTTTTAGGTATGTGCATTCAGTGTGTGTGTACGCAACATGACTCGGCTTAATTTATTGTCATAAAATCAGATTAATGTGTGTGTGTGTGTGTGTGCATGTGAACATGTACATTGCCCGTCACAGTGTTTAGTGCGTGCGTTTTGGAGTGAATGTTATTGATGGATTGACGCCAACTAACACTGTTGTGAAGCAGGCATCTGCTTGGCAGATGTGTTGGAGCGTATATGGATTTGTCCGAACGCAGTGATGCCTCCTTGAGCTACTGAAACTGGTATTAGAGTATGTGCACATACTGTGCGTGCACAGACATGTGCATTTGCACAATGGACAGAGAATGATTCTGAACTCTCACGCATACACCAATGATACACATTTTGAATATTATAATAATTTTATTGATAATGCATGACCAATGCTTAATGCGAAATTAGTGCTAATTAATCCTTGTGCACGTTAAATTGAAAGCATGCAGTAGTTTTCCTTAGGAAAATAAAATTCTTCCACCAAGCAGATAATATTCAAATAACAAAGGCAAGAGATCAAATCCCTCTTTTCATAAAGAATGTATTTAAATAATTTCCCAAATCTTTTGTCACCATCACATGAATAGAGAGAGAGAGCAGATGTACAGCTTGTATACAGAGATTGTAAGATTTGTTTTTGTCACAAAATGTTAGTAAATAATTCCAATTTCTTGGCTGTTTCAATATAGCACAGATAATGCCACATTAAGATATAGGATATATTTCCCCATTTCTCTGTGATTTTAATACAATAAAAACAACATCTGTTAGCCAGTTACATAGCACTGCAGTTCTTTATATAATTCAAATGAATTATTAAAAATAATAATAATGATGATAATAAAATAAAAACTATTGCATATAGGCAAGCTACACTGCTATCATATAATCTGTGTCCCATATCCACAAAACATAACAAAACAGAAAGACACTATGGGTACAGACAGTGAGTAAAGACCCAAAAAAGCAAGTCATCAGAATTTACAAACATTTACAAACTGGTGACAGGGTGGAGGGAATACTCGAGACAAAAGAGTTGAAAATGAACAGAAACAATGACATGACAGTTCCAAAGTCAGAGGGGACATAGTCATTATTGTTATTCCTAACTGTAATCGTTATACATTTCACACATGATTTGAAATCCAAAACTACAGACAAACCCAACATTTTCAGTCATACCAAGTATTCACAGGCAAGTAATTATCGGCAGCCTTTGGCATGGAACAGAAAGGAGGAAAACTGTATGAAAATCCAAATGAAAATTATGCCAGACAAAACCTGATCAAAACTTATTCCACACTTCTGATGATCATATCTGGGCTCTCCTGAGGATTCCATCGCATGTTGACAACCAAAACACATTGAAAGAACAATGAAGTCAGTCCATGTCTAACAGAATTTCAAAGTTGCTCTCTAAACAAGTTTTTTTGTTGTTTTTTTTATTCAAAAGCAAATTATCATATAAGCTGATTATTAGTATTACAAACTTCTTTCTGTTGGAAAAGGTTTTCATGAAAACAAAAATACTAATTTGAAGATACTGATTACTATTTCCACCCCCACGCCCTCTTCAGACAAAATTTCATAAAACAAATGATATTGCTCCTGAAGATCCTGTGTTTTCTGAAGATTAGACAGTTTAACAAAACAAATGAAATGATGGATGGATGTTTTCTCTGTACAACTCCTGTTCCATCTCTTTAGCAAGCAGAGACTGAATTCAGGAATGATTCCCACACCCATGTACAATCGTAGAGTACAAATTACAGTTGGCAAGTCATCGCCTTAAAGCAGTTAACATATATCATAACATAAGCTGTAATAAAACACTATGCTCACTAGATTACTTGCACATGTGTACATGTGCGGAAGGAAAAAAATGACTTGCTTATTTCTGGTCTGATCCTGCCAATTCAGACCCATGTGCCTGGTGTTGCTGAATACAGTGAATGTGATGCTGACAATGTGGGGAACTTTGTACATCCTTTGCACAGTTCTCCTTTACTGTCAGTGTTCTTTCTCCTGCACTCATCAGAACAGTCACAGTGACATCGATGGTCTGACCTGTTTTGCAAAGGTTTGAACTGATCACACATTTAAGGACTGTACACTTGTGCCTCTTTCTCTGACATTCACCTTACCATCTCTACAATACTTACAAACAGGAAACTATCATTCAAAACAAGTGATGAATTACTGAGCACAAGACTCCATTTCATCAAAACATATTTTCAAGTCATCTTCCAAACAACATCTCAAAATGCAGGTGTTTTTTTTTTTTTTGTTTTGTTTTTTTTATATATAGTTTCGCTTTTTCAACGCTTGAAACAGATGTCAAAGGTATCAACAGTCTTTGTCTTTTCACCTCCAAACTTTTCGCTGAGGACAAGGGTACTCTGCATAATTCACTTTCAAGATTGCACACAAGAAGAGCAAAACAATCACAGTTCAGAACAAACAAAAAAGGAGAATATAAATGCTCTGCAAAAATATAAAACCATCAAAAACTCAACAAAAGTAAAATCAGTAAATTCAACTAACAAAACAACTGGACTAAACCAAACAAACTACACTGCCAATACTATTTCAATCAGAATAAAAATGCTGACGTCTTTTCTTTCGTGATCAAAAAAAGAAATTCAAAACAAACAAAAAGTCAACAAGAAGGAAACAAATACAAAGAAATAAAGTATGGACAGAGAAAAATAAAAATAAAAAATAAGATAAAACAAAAATTTTAAAAACACAACAGAGAGTAAGTGACAGGACTCAGAGATAGAATTCCAGTCAACAGACGTTCAGAGAAGCCAATCATTCACACAACCAAGCAACCTGCCACAATGCTCCCAACCAATCAGAGAAACCAACAGACACCAAAGCAACGTAGCATGGCTCTCCTGGCAGAGGATTGGCCAAAGGCTCCCTCAGCATCAACGGAACTCGAAAAAGACAGGATATGGTCATGAGGGTGGAGCTCAGTATGCAAATCGAGTGGCGGGGGCGTAGCCCAGCTTGTCCAGGTTGGGCTGACAGGCAAACTGAATCATGGGAGGAGGCCCACACATCAGGATCAAGGTGTCATCGCCTGGCGGGGGCAGGTGCTCCTTGATCATCTGGTCATTGATGAAGCCGCTGCTGTACTTCCAGCCTGCACACACACACACACACACACACACACACACAATAAGTGTGAATTTATAAATTTTGCTAATACTGATACAGTCAGCCATGACCCTGTACAATCTTGACTTGCAGAATTCATAAATGAATTTTTCAAAGTACACATCAGGTTATAACCCACACTTCTTGTAATTCAATTTGGTTGGTTTTGCCTTTTATTGCTGCATTTGCCACCTTTATTTGTGGTTTTCATAACAAAAATGATTCTGAATCTGACTCACACAATCACACACACAAAAACACAGACACATACACACACACACACACACACAGATGTATATGTACACATACACTCACATACACTCTCATACAGACGCTGACACCACACATACAGAAGCAGACAAACACGCATGCACACTACGATCATAACGAACAAATACCCACGAATCATTTACCTCCACTTCAATCATTCTGAAGTGTAAAAGAATTCCCATAGTAACTGTGAATGTCGCGCCCTACTTTTTAGGAAAGGGCCTATCCTCTCACACTGAGGACATCAGGAACAAAGGAGTTAAAATCGATAAGTTTTTATTTTAATATCTATGCTAATACAAAAACAACAAAAAAACCAACAAAAACTATTTAAAGGGGAATAAAGTTCAATATGAAAGCAATAAACGCCCACCCACACACACACAACAACAACAAACACCACAGCCGTTCCGAGTCTCTGGTCTGATTACTCAGACAACCTTGGCTACACCTTGGCAGCTATTGAAATGTCCTCTTCTTCCTGAACGTTCTAAGCACCACCAAGGAACTTACACACTCTGAAGTTGGGGCAAATGGGGTAGGAATGTAGATGGAGGGGAAGGGGTAACAAGGGGTAAGTTGGGGCTTTGCCAGATGATGACAGCTCTGCGTCCACCTTCCAACAGAGTTACGTCTCGCTGAACAGGGAGTGAGAACCGCCCGCAGACTGGGGAAGGGAGAATTGGACAGAAGGAAAAGGTGACCAAAGGGGAAACGTGAGGGAGTCCACAGTCAACTGCAGCTCTGCATCCTTTTCTCACTGGAAACACCCCTCACCCAACCAGGAGAGGGAACAGCCAGCAGACTGGGGGAGGGAGAACTGAATAGAGGCCTAAAAGGCCAGCATTATATTTCGGTCTATAATTACAACACATACTAAGAAACAATTTATATGAATACAATTATGAGCAACAAATAACAATCTTGGAGTAATCTAAATTGAAGCTTACAAAAAAACTTTCCATTCACTGATAATTACAATGACTCAGGTCACTAAGACTTCAAACACAAGAGTGTCTTCATCAACCAGGAGGCCCAAACTCTGGCTCCACTCAAACTGGGCATCCAAATGGATGCCACCCACACACAGCTACTCTGCGTCTCACAAAACATACAAAAACGTGAACACGCTCAACTTCATGTGAAATTCGGGAACGAATTCACGCACTTAGAGACGCTCACTGGGGAAAATGGAAACACAGGCATATGAAAAGAAGAATATAACCATATAAACAAACTTCCCGCGACAGTGAACACTTAATGCACACCCACAACTGAAATTTCATGCTGAAATCAATATGATAATTTCTGCTCTGTAAACATAAAGCTTATGTCCTACAACCATGTCTAAACAATCCATAAAAACCTACAAGCTTGTGTGCTGTGAACATGTCCAAATCTTTGTGTAAATCCTGTATGTTGCCATTATGTCAGAGTCAGTAGAGATCCGGAATATCCCATGTCAAAGTCTGTGTGTTGACATAGTCTGTGTGTTGTCAACAAGTTGAAGAATAAAGTCCCTGTGTGTGTGTGTGTGTGTGTGTGTGTGCGTTATGCATGTGTCCAAGTGAAACCAAAGAAAGTTTGTGCACTGTAAATGTCTGAATCAGCAAAAACCCTGCATGTTGTAAATGTGTTAGTCACAGCACATTTTGGGCTATATTTATGTTTTACAGCTTGGTATTGTTTTATATTGACTTTAGCACTATATTTCATTGTGCAAGTGTACAAGAAAGAGTAAGTATCTGCGGTGTGGTTGATGTGTGTGTGTGTGCAAGTGGTTGTGTGTTAGTGGTGTGTGCATGTGTGTGAGGTGTGGTGTGGTGCGGTGTGGTCTGGTGTTGTGTGGTGTTGTGTTCTCCGTGTGCGTGTGTGCATATGCACATGCGCAAGTATGTGCGTTTCTGAAGGTGTGTGTTTTTATCTGCTCATTTTGCTATGACTCTGCTGCATGTGATTTCATTATCATGCCAAATTATTCTTGAAATCTTATCACAAGACTCCACACTTAATTTCTCTTACGGAGATTATAAAATTTAGTTTACGATTCTGATCATGTCCAAATTACAATGAAACCCCTTTTAAAAGCTGGTAAACACCACAAAGTCTGGGTACATGGCCAAAGTTATTCATATCTGAATGACAAGTTAAACCCCTTTAGAGCTGGTGAGCACAACAAAGTCTGGGAACAAAGCCTTGCACTGTTAAGGTGTGAGCCTGAGGGCAAGGCCTGCATGCATGGTGGACAAGACAGGTGGGGAGTGGGGGGAGTGTTACCTGCAACGGGACGGTCCAAGGTGTACCACAGCTTGAAGCGACTGGGGTGCTCCTGCTGAATCTCCTCCAGCTCTGTTCTCAGCAAGATGTCGTTCTCCGTCTGTCACAACCATCATCATTATTACTGATACTTGTACAGTGTTCCTTCTTCATCTGTCACCAGCATCATTATTACTAATACTCATGTAGCAGTCGTTCTCCATCTGTCACCACCATCATCATTAATATTATTATAGCGGTCATTCTTCATCTGTCACCAATATCATTATCACTGATACTTATATAGCGGTTGTCTGCTGTCAGCACTATCATTAATAGCATATACTTATATAGCAGTCATTCTTCAGCTGTCACCAGCTTCATTATCACTGATGGTATATACTTATACAGCAGTCGTTCTGTCTGTTGCCATCATTATCATCATTACATATTTACATAGTGGTCATTTTCTGCCTGTCATCACCATCACTATTATTGATACTCATATAATGGTCGTTCTCCATCTGTCACCAACATCATAATTTGTTATTGATACTTTGTTAGTGGTTGTTCTCCATCTGTTACTATGATAATTATCATTAATACGTAGTGATCATCCTCTGTCTGTCACCCCAATCGGTATTATTGATACTTATATAGCTGTTGTTCTCTGCCTGTCACCAACATCATTATCATAGATACTTAAAAGTTATATAGCAGTTCATCTCTGTTCGTTACCACCGTAGTTATCATTAATATTTACATAGTGGTCATCCTCTGTCACCACCATCATTATTATCAATACTTATATAGCAGTCATTCTCCGTCTGTCACCATCATCATGTACAGTCTCATCATTCTGACATTATTATTGATATTCTACACTACGCCCATCTGTGCTCAGAGACCAAACTCTCAGCACTTTGCACAACTGGCTGCCTACTTGGAAAGAATCAAGTGACAGCTGCCTTTAGGCGATTAACATTCGTTTCAGTGTCAGGCTTTAGTTATGTGTGCACAAACACACACACACACACACGTACCCCTATACATCTATATGTCTTTTTTTTATTCAGAATATGCCAAGGACAATCTTTTGTTGCTGTGGGTTCTTTTAAGTGTGCTCAGCGCATTCTGCACACAGCACCTCGTTTTATTGTTTCATCTGAATGACTAGCGTCCAGACCACAACTCCAGGTCTAATGGAGGGGAGAAAATTCTGCTGAATATAAGATTCAATACCTTCACCTCAGATTCTCTCGCTTCCTCTGCTGACACGTTAACACAAAGCCATCACTCCACTGCCATCTCTAAATTCATCCTGCAGTCAACACAACATCCACACACACATATTCCATGTCCACCTGCCTGGAATGAAAAGAATACACAATGGAAACAGGGACAATTTTTCTTTGCCATGACCTGAACTCAGTCTCACACATCCGACATGTATGGCATCCGACAGCAGAGGTGTTGGCAATGCCAAGGTCCACAACACCAACATTCTCAGTGGAAATTAAATTCAAAGGGCCGAAACTCTGGTTAAAAAAAGCAAAACACATCAACTGATAAGAATTTCTGACTTTTACCACAAAAAGAATTGACATGCATATCCAGCAATGCACTTCATCGGAATAAAAGCCTTCTTAGGGAGGAGGGGGAGCAATGAACAACCCAGAACAGCGGAAGTTCAAATATGAAGCTTCCAAAAACAGACAGAATCTCCAAACTGAGAGTGACCTGGTTGGCGAAGATGAGCCAGAGGTTGGTGTTGTCCTCGGGGTCTTTGAACACCTGGCGGATCAGCTGCAACATGGGCGTGATGCCCGTGCCACCTGCGATCATCCCAACGTTCTTTGCCATCTTCGTCTCCGGCTCCTCCTTCTTGTCTGGGCGTATCTTGAACGTGCCTGTTGGGGGAGGAAAGTACAATGCAACGTGCCTGTCAGGGGAAAAGAAGAGTTTGTGTAATGTGCCTGTCAGGGAAAAGTACAGTCATAATATGCCTTAAGTCTAGTCAATGCAACATACATGTCAAGGAAAAAGTCCAGCCAATGTAATATACATGTCTGGGAAAAGTGCAGTCAATGTAACATGCATCATTACATGTCAGGTAAACTGTCCAGTCAATGTAATATACATCAGGTAAAAGTCCAGTCAATGAAACCTACACGTCAGGTTAACGTCCAATCAATGTAACAAACATCAGGGAAACATCCAGTCAATGTAAATTACATCAGGTAAAAGTCCAGTCAATGTAACACACATGTCAGAGAAAGGTAGAGTCAATAGAACATACATGTCAGGTAAAAGTCCAGTCAATGTAGCATACATGTCAGGGAAAAGTCCAGTCAATGTAACATACATGTCAGGGAAACGTCCAGTCAAAGTAACAAACATCTCAGGGAAAAGTACATGTCAGTGTAACATACATTAGGGAAACGTCCAGTCAATGTAACATACATGTAATGGAAACGTCCAGTCAATGTAACATACATCATGTAACATACATGTAATGGAAACGTCCAGTCAATGTAACATACATCTCTGGGAAAAGTACATGTCAGTGTAACATGCCTTTGAGGAAAAAGTCCAGTCAATATAAATGTGCATAACTTCTGTTGGATGTAACGTGCATGTGCGGGAAAGTCCATTCAATGTAACAGTTTTCACCACTTACATCAAGTGTTGGGTACGCATAAAACAATTCAAGCATAACTGCATTTCTGTCCTATTTTTTCTCTTTTCCCCATCACTGACTTTCCTTCCACAAGACTGCTATGTCAAAACACTGGGATTTTTTTCAGGCATCTACATTCCACTCTGAACAAATGCACCAAGAAAAGTGCACATTTCTACATCCACTCATATGTTCATCTTTGCACGCACACTCATACAATTTGTCTGCTCCCATAAATGCAATCTGGTTTTGTACAACAATGAACCCATGAAGCCCGTGCAAATAAAAACACACACAAGCATGCACACACACAGAAACAGGCTGTAAAGTTCGCAAAGTGTCTGAAGTATCCTCCCTTTACACATTCCAACCCTGCTGTCCTGACAACTGTCTGCGGGATCCATATTCAGACAGTGCTCTTTCCTACATCCATGTCTATCCCCGCAACCCACATACCCCCCCCTTCTCTCTCTCGCACACACACACTTTTGCCATAATACACAAGACCGTTGGACTTAGCAGTGCACTTAACTGATCCTGTGCCTACCCATCCCATCCCTCCTCTCACATACTCGCCTTTGCCATCACTGAGAAGACCACTGGGCCTAGCAGCACTCTTTCCTGTGCCCATGGCTACCCCCACCCCCACACCTCCCCCTACCCTCCTTCCTCTCAGACACAAACACACACCTTTGCCATCATAGACAAGGAGACCGTTGGGCCCACGGAAGTCCATGTAGTCCCCTATCTGCATGTTCTCCAGGTACTGGGACATCTTGCCGCCATCAGGAAACTTGGGGTGCACGTTCTTGAAGTACACCTGAAGGCACAAGTGATACCCACATCAAACCTCACCCTGTCTGTTTCTCCCTCTCTCCACGGTCATGCTTCACATCATTCACACAGAAGGATAAACACATCATCAGAAATGCACATTCATGCAAGTGTGCACGTCAGCACATTAACAGAGACCTTGTTGTTTTTTTTAATCCTTTCAGTTATAGATTTGCCTTTTTCAAATTCATATGAACTGGTAGACATGTTGGATAACCACTTGAAACACACACACACAAATACACACACACAGGCCTTGTTTGTTTGTTTTTTATCCAGTCACTTATTTGCCTTTTAGACATGTTGGATAATTACTGGAAACACATGCACACACATGCGCACACACACACACACACACGCACGCACGAACATGCACACACACACACACACACACACACACACACACACTAAAACAATGAAATTTGATATTTTCTTCTTCAGCAATTGGGACGAAAGGTACTTTTTAAGCAGAATACTTTCCAATGATGCACTCATCAATTCAGTTTCTACATCAACAGCGTAAGTCTTTGCGGTAATCCGGTAATCTTCAAGTATGAATGAACCATTAAAAGCATAATTTGACAGTTTATAAATAATTATCAAAGGTTCTAATCCATACACAACTGCACAAATAAAATAAGAGCACAGCACTGAGCAGCTTCAGACTGAATGCTGAACCTTGTTCAGACCAATCAGAAAACACACAGCATGATGCAGGCATGACTGAAAAATTGTCAGAACACAGAAACAAGGCAGAAGTGACCAGAGAGCAAAATTCAATGTCCAATGAGTACACACACTCCCAGTGTCTTCACTTGCACACAAAGATACATAAACATACGCACACACACACACACACACACACACACGCACACATCCGACCCTGACCTTGATGACGAGGTCAACATAGCCTTTCTCGTCATCACTGGAGACTGGGGTGTAGGGACGGATGACCAGACTGCCATCAATGCGAGCTGTCAGGTAGATGTGCTGGCCTGCAAATGCAAAGTTAATAGTTCAGTACAGAAAGTCACCATCTTTTCCGCCTCTCATCATAAGAATGAGAAGACACAGCAGTTTGGAATTGATTACATACACCAGGAATCACACACACACACACACACACACACACAACTAAAAACACATGTACATTTCAACTGAGTATCATCACAATCAAAGTAATATTTTTCTCTCTGTGACAAAAAATATAGCTGGACTTAAAATCATGATCAAAGGGGAAGTAATAAAACAATCTGAGCACACAGCACTTTTAACACACACAAAAATAAATAAGTTGACTTGTAAGAATCACTGCCAAAAAATAGACTTTTTTTTACTTTCTCAGTGGACCTCAGATTTTTGCCCTTCAAATGAGAAACCAAATGTTACAATAAGATAAACTGACATACTGATGCTTGCATCAGCACTGCATTTTGTATGCAATATTACTAACTTTTTATACAATAGATACAATTCAGACGCTATAGACTCATGAATGGACATAAGACATCACCTTAGACACACATACACACTGTACCAGCTTTTTTATATTTTTTTTTATCTTAAGTCAAGAGTGAAGCTAGAAAACTTGCCTAGCAGTTCAGTTTTTTTAGCAGCACTTGACCACTTACCCACAGGCAGACCCAGGATGTGTTCAGGTGAGGGCAGAGCAAAGCGGAACCTGCGCGTGTCTTGGCTGATTTCCTGTTACACCAAAAGACAGTTTCTGTTTCTCAAGAAGGCATCACTGCATTCAGACCACACAAAAATCCATATGGTATATGCTACATTAGATCCGCTATGTAAATGCCTGACAAACAGCATAACCAAACGCACTTAGTCAGGCCTGGAGAGCATCCATATGAATTTGTATAACTATCAGAGTGGATTTCTTCCACAGAAATTTGCCAGAGGACAACAAATATGCTGCCATGGGTTCTCTCTAAGTGCGTCAAGTGCATGCTTCAAAATGCGACCTCAGTTTATCATCTCATCAGAATGACTAGACCCTCAGTTTGATCTTCCGGTCAAATATGGGAGAATGGGCAAGACCAGGATATAAACTCAGACCCTCATGGACACTTGACTGGCAGATAAGCATCTTAACCATTCTGCCAGTGACACCTTCTTCCAAAACACAAACTTTTTTAAAAGTTCACATCTAAGTTAACACTTGTTTCAGTAGTTTCAACTTCACTCAAGTCCATTACACAGGCACTGTTGCATGTGGTCCTCCATAAACACTTTCTATGTTTTCTATGTCAAAACAACACAGCAGACTTGTTCACTTCCAACTGGGTCAAGGGGGGAAAGTTCGTTTTGTATTGTGAGGAAAAAGTTGGCTGCAGCTGTCAAGATTATTACAATGTGAGTATCAGTCCATTTTATCAACTTAAAAATTGCTTATGGCAGTGAACTGTCTGGTCGACTAAAGTTGCCAATGGTAGAAAAAGTTAATAAATTTTTTTTTTTTAATCATTTTATTAGTATTACTATTATTATTACTACTACCTTTCTCTATATTATAATTATTATTCATTTATTTATTTATTTATGTAAGCTTATCTATTATTTATTCCCCCGTTGTTGTTGTTTGTTTGTTTTTCTCAAGGCCTGACTAAGCGCGTTGGGTTACGCTGCTGGTCAGGCATCTGCTTGGCAGATGTGGTGTAGCGTATATGGTTTGTCCGAACGCAGCGACGCCTCCTTGAGCAACTGAAACTGAAGAAAAAGTTTAAGGTATGTAGTGTACCTCTTTGTCAACCAGTTTCAGTGGGTATTTGACAGTGGGATCCTTCAGAGTGACGGGGGCCTTTTTCTTGCGGTCCCCAAATAGAAATATCTTGGCCAGGATGGCGGTGGCCCCAACCACTGCTACACCAATCAGCACCGGAACACTCTGCACACAAACACCAATTCTCTGAACTTCTTTTTTCGTTTCTTTAATCTTTTTAATCATTATTCCTTATACTTTCAGAACAAAAATGTATAGTCAATAAAACACTGTTTCATTTGTTTCTCTTTGTGTGTGTGTGTGTGTGTGTGTGTGTGTGTGTGTGTGTGTGTGTGTGTGTGTCTGTGTGTGTATGTGTGTGTGCGTGCGCTTTTATTTTTATTTTCATGAATATTCTAGGTCACTATGATCCAAGGTAGACACATCTATGTATTTTGTCGTGTGTTGTTGTTTTTTTTGTTTGTTTGTTGTTGTTGTTTCTTTTGTTGCTGTTGGTTTTTTGTGTGGGTGTTTTTTTTTTTTTTACTTTATATTGAAAAGTTTTAAATATTTCACAATTACACTGTTTTGATGTAACTAAAAACCGGTGAAAGGGTTGGGGATTTTTTTCAACCTGATTTTTACAATAACAGAAGAAGAAAAAACTGAATGGGATGCTCATCACATGAGAGTAGAAGACGTGTACAGGATAATTTAACGAACAATAACATGCAAATAACAATGTAACTGTGGCGCTGGCATGCCCCAAGCTTATGGCATGCACATGTGCAGTGGCAACACTAAAAACAAAAAGTTAAAGTGATTAAGTTCCTGATAGCAGAGGACAAAAATCCCACCCAAACCTGGAATTGGATTCAGGTCTGTTTTTTGCTGGGTGTGTGACCACTTGTCACCAGATCACTCTGCAGTTGGTCTGATTAAAAAAATAATAATAATAAAATAAAAACTGCAAGTGTAACCAGTTGTTCATGCTTCCTTTCCACTTCAAACCACACCATTCAAAGTAACCATGCATATTACACAATGATAAAGAATCACTGACAAGTCTTGGTGCATTTGGTTTTGAATGCTTTGATTGCATTTGGTAACTGCCACCGTGCAGTGAATGCATTTTAGAGAGTTAGTAAGCACCTAAGTATGTTTAGTATTAGTCTTTCTATGAATAATTTAGAAGAAAGAAATGTGTATTCAGTAGAATATGCAGTTTTTCTGTTAACAATGGTTGAATTTGAAACTGAAAGATCTTGTGTTCAATGTACACATGGATAGTACTGAATTCTGACTGATGGAAATTATCTCAATGAGCAAGGATGAGACTGAGGATTTCCATTTCAGTCAGAAACCATTACACTACCTGCACAATTACATGTCAAACTGTATATAAATTTTAAAAAGCTACCACCACTTTCCAAATCTTCCATCAATTAGAATTTCAATTTTCAGACTACAGTTTGAAGATATCACATCTAATGAGTCAATTTTGAGCACAAAAAAGAATTAAAAACAATTGTAATTTACTGTGAACTGTCTCATCACGTGATAAGCACACAATTATAAACTCAGTATAAATTTTCCATCTGTGTTGCGATACACACTACTTAAAAGTATTATATGGCTTAAATCCTGTATACAGAATGAGATTTGGAGTTGTTTTCTTTTGATCTGATTTCATTCCACAAGTTTTGCAGAATTGTGTTGCCAGCACACACACACACACACACACACACACACACACACACATGCACGCGCGTCTGCAAAGTCTGCAAGTTGTTAAGTTCCACTTGTGTACCATTTTGTAGCTATTCAATTCACAATCTCTATCTGTGTTCTATTCCTTACTTAGACCATGTCCCAAATAATACATTCTACAGACCCGCCCAATCATGCATCAAAATTGTGAAGTGACACACAATGGATTATCGATGCCAGTGGTACACGCCAAGCAACAACAACAACAACAAAAAACCGTTGCTTTCAAACTGCATTTCTAACCAGTCATCTACCAAGCTGAACCAAGACCTGTTGCCATAGTCAGACAATAAACTTATGATTCCCAACACCCGGAATGTTCGGCAAAAGCCGGCAACAGAGGTCACACAGACCGATACGATGTCTTTGTTTATGACGAAAACTTAGACACACGTGATGATGCCTACAGCAAATAGTAGATTCTTTCTGCGTCTTTATCGGTGGGTTCACTTACAATCATAACAGCTTTGCCAAAGCCCGACATGTTTGCCTGCAGCAAACGGTTTATCCACGGCCTTGAAGTCTACACTCTCGTCCGCAGTGAAGCATTCATTTCCCAGTGAGAGTTCCGAGTTGGATATATTCCCAACTGGTTTTACTTCCAGGTCATGTGACATGTTACTAAAAATAATGAGTAACATCCGACGTTGCAAGCCAACTCCGCATGTGTGTATGTGTGTGTGTGTGTGTGTGTGTGTGTTCTTGCATGTACGTGTCTGGGGGGGTGTCTGTTTTTTGTGTTAGGATCTCTGATTTAGAACCAAGGACCTCTGATTTTGAGTCTACGAACGGATGTATCTGTGGGATTTCACCTTGCAGAACAACTTCGCACTTGGTTTTCAAACACACTAAACCTGTTCTGATGTGTGTGTGTGTGTGTGTGTGTGTGTGTGTGTGTTTGTTGTTGTTGTTGTTTTTTTTTGGGGGGGTTGGGTTTTTTTTGTTTTTTCCACTGTGGTCCTGCATTTGCTTCCAGTGTCATGTCACTGAGAACACTGACATGACTGATAAAAGAGAGAGAACAATTGACAGGCCTGCTTCCAAAAGAATCTTTGCATTTCACTGAGGCGTGGGGCCAACTAGCTAGTTGTGGGAGTAAAGTCCTTAAAGTATTTCACTGAAGTCAAGTTTGACACCCCACTGATTGGTTTATTAAAATTTTCTCTATCTTTGTGTGTGTGTGTGTGTGTGTTGTTCTTGAAGTGACAGCAATGGCAATGGCTCAGATATATATATATATATATATATATATATATTATGAGTATATAAAAATATGAATTTTAACTAAATTCACAACTTCAGTTGTAAACTGCAAT
>NC_134885.1:29590715-29600715 GCF_041734735.1 Babylonia areolata
GAGGCGATATCAATCCAGATAATGATCATGCAAAACTAAAACTAAAGTGAAAGGCATGCATATCTAGAACAAAAGTAATCTTTCTTTTTTTTTCATTAAGCAAGAAGTAAAGAAAAATAACGCCACGGAAACAATTGTGGATTCAAACAAGGAATATGAGAGTAAAGTGAAAGGCATGCACATGTGAGGCAAATGTGTGGGGGGTTTTTTGTTTGTTTGTTTGTTAAGTTTTTTTGTGTGTGTGTTTTTGTTTTTCATTTGATTGTGATTTGTAACAGTGGAAATTGTTCTATATTTACTGGAAAAGATGGGGAAAATAATGTTTTTTGAAAGTCGATATGCTTTCTTGTTGTTTGATGGATACTGGGAGTGAGTTCCGCAGAGTCGTGAACCAGAATAGGCAAGGCTGGTTTTAAATAGGTCTATTCTGGGAATTGGGACATTTAGTTTTGTTTGATTTCGGTTGTCATTTACGGAACATATATTCAATAGGTAGTCTGGAGCACGACCTGTCACTATTTTGTGCATCAGTACTCCTTTATTGTAGGTCAGTCTTTGGTGTAGCGGTAGAATGTTAAGTTTTCTGTACTCAGATTTTGTCAAGGATGAGGTTTTGTTTAGAACAATTTTAAGCGCACGTTTGTGAAGACTGAGAAGTGGCTTAAAGGCGTTGGCGTTTGCAGTATCCCATAGGGTTGATGCATAATCAACAGTGGATTTGATAAAGGCCTGAAAAAACAATTTTCTTGAGTGGTAATCAATGAAGTGTTTGATTTTGGATAGTTGGTATGTTTTTATGGAAATCTGCTTGCATATGTTAGTTATATGATGAGTCCAAGAAAGGTTGTCAATTGTTATTCCAAGGATCCTGTGGTTGTCAACTTCATTAATGGCTTGGTTATTCATTTGAATGTGTGGAAACGTATGTGTGAGGCTTTGTCTTTTTTGTCTGGTCGTTGTTAACATAAACTTGGTTTTGTGAGGTGGATTGCCATGTGGTTATGACCAGTCCATTCTATTAGGTTGTTTACGCTATGTTGCAGAGACAGCATAAGCTGTTTTATGCTCGTGTGTAATGTGTCATCTGCAAAAAGTTCACAGGATGTTTGAATATGAAGGGGGAGATCATTAATATATAATGTAAAAAGCAAAGGACCCAAGACAGAACCCTGTGGAACTCCATACTTTAGTGCTTTGAAGGACGATGAAGATGTATTAACAATTACACATTGTTGTCTGTAAGATATGAATGAAGGAGATTCAAAGTACTGGTGGAAAGACGGTACAGCAATAGTTTTCTGATAAGAAGGTCATGGTCAATTACGTCAAATGCTTTCTTGAAATCTATAAATAGGACATGACAGTATTCATTGTTATTGATTTTGTTAAGCCATTGATCAACAAGATTAATCAGTGCAGTATGACAAGAGCGACCTTTTCTAAAACCAGACTGGTTAGGGTGAAGGAGTTTATTGCTCTCTATATGTTTGAGAATATAATTATTTGTTCATATGTTTTTCTAGTGGTTTAGATAGAACGGAAAGTATTGATACTGGTCTGTAATAACATGGATCGCTGGTATTTCCAGACTTATGAATAGGGATAACTTTGGCCTTTTTCAGAGCGTTTGGACAATAATGTTTTTCGAGGCACACACATACACACACCGTGACACACACACCGTGACACACACACACACACACACACACACACACACACACACACACACACACACACACACACACACACACACACACACACACACACAGAGAGAGAGAGAGAGAGAGAGAGAGAGAGAGAGAGTCTTGCGCTCTAAGATGGAGATTTTTGGTCAAATCCTTTATCACCATTAGTAATAACAGACCTGCTGAGTAGTTACAGTGGTAGTGTGCTGCAGTAAGGCCCATGCAAAAGCTCCACGAAGAAGAGGCATGCCTCCGATTCCTTCATGCAGTAGTGCCACTGAGGTCTCAGTGTCTAGACGTAAGTCCAGGTCTGTCAGTGTATATACAGTCCTGAGGGCCAGGTATGCTGTCACTGAACGGTCAAAGGGCAAAGCCCCCACGCGCTGCCAACCGTGCTAAAATCCCCACGGTCACTCACACTGACCCAGCCGCTTACTATGCACCCTGACTCATGCCGATGTCGTCGTCAGTACGGCGAAATGTGCGTAGGTATAGTGTGTGTGTGTGTGTGTGTGTGTGTGTGTGTGTGTGTGTGTGTGTGTGCTTGCGTGCGTGCGTGTGTGTGTGTGTGTGTGTGTGTGTGTCGCAGTGTGTGTGTGCTTACTATGCACCCTGACTCATGCCGGTGTCGTCGTCAGTACGGCGAAATGTGCGTTGGTTTCGTGTGTGTGTGTGTGTGTGTGTGTGTGTGTGTGTGTGTGTGTGTGTGGAAAGGACAAAAAATTGCCACGCACGAGCAGACAAATCAGACTTCTCTTTTTTCTGTCTCTTTTCTCGGCCCTCCCCCATTGCCCGCCAGAGCAGTCCCAGCCTCCTGACTGACCCCCTCCCTAACTTTATATGGTGAAGAAAAGAGGTCAGTAGAGAACTGATTGAACTATAATTATTATAGATATACAATGTGTCTTGACTCCAGAACTGATCGACTGGCCACATTGATCGATTTGTTTTGTGTGGGGTCTAAGAGAAATTGGGCAACCTAGTTTTCTGTGTCGTAAAGTTCAATCATTTTCAGAATTTGAAGATCAGTCGATCTTTTTTTCTTTTCTTTTTTAAATAAGGTAAAATACGCAATTGTTTTTAGTTCTGTTTGGTGTATTTATCAAATCATCCTTAAATAAAGAAATGATTAAATAAAGATTCGATCCCATGCGCTCGGATCATATTCATTCACTACTTGGGCGGACGCATTCACTACCACTAGGCCACCACACCGCACGTCTCACTTAGTTTCCAGTCCTATTCAGTTCTTTTTATTTCTGCGGAATCGTCTAATGTTCCTGTCGTGTGATTATCACTGTGCGGTCAGTGGTAACTGAGAATACGTGTGAACTTGTGGCAGAGTGCAGGAAAGGCGTGCACATGTCTCTATCAGTATTCATAGTGAAACTGGCCTACAAGTGTGTTCTGGGGAAGGAGGGCGGATTGCATTGAGATGCGTGCGGCGCGCCCATTTTTGTTGTATTTTTTTCTGCTTTTTCTACAGAATTTTGCCAGACACAACCCTTTTGTTGCCGTGGGGTCTTTCACGTGCGCTAAATGCACAATGCTGCGTACGGGGCCTCGGCTTATTGTCTCCGGCATACGAATGACTAGCGTACAGACTACACTCAAGGTCTAGTGGAGGGGGAGAAAATACTGGCGACTGCCGGTGTGATTCGAACCAGTGCGCTCAGATTCTCTCGCTTCCTAGGTGGACGCGTTACCTCTAGGCCAACACTCCACTTAATTTGAAATCAGTTGACAATGTCATTCAATTCCATTGAATTCAATCCAAGTCAGGAGGCTTTATCGCCTTCTTCACTTCAATAGATAACAGCGAAATGAAAACAAACGAATAATGATAATAATAATGATAGTATTTATATAGCGCTGAATCTTGTGCAGAAACAAATCTAAGTGCTTTCACACTAGTCATTCACACGCATGCATAACTCTAAAACTGAAGAAACTGAAGACAAGGAAGAGGCAAGGGAGGGATGCTGTCTTGGGAAGGGGTGTGTTTTAAGGCCAGACTTGGAAGAGCTGAGTGCAGAGACCCAACGAAGCGAAAGAGGAAGTTCATTCCAAATGCAAGGTCCAGAGACAGAGAAAGAACGGCGTCCAACAGTGGAGTGTACGAATGAGTAATCAGCACACCGGCCTTTTCCCAATCACAGCCCCAAGGCGACAAAAGACTGTTAAACACTTAACAATAATCTTTATAATAAAAAAAAGAAAAAAAAAAAAAAGAAAAGAGATAACAAACTTTGCCGCCATGTTCGATCCGTTTATGTTGATATATTCAGCTCGTATAAATTTGTGGCCCGTGTACATGTTGTTTGAGGTCAGTTTCTGTCTAGCAGTCTTTATATACTCAGTAACTTTTAGTATAATTTGTAACTGACCCATCGCAATTCTTTCTAGTTCTTTATTAGTTGAGTGTTGGTTTAAAACTAGTTGATAGGTCAGTATAAGACCAGTTTAAAGCTAGGTTTGTTGAATAAGAAGCGTGGACTGTAATCGATATTGACGATATGCACTGATAGACACACGGTCGAAACGATTCCCTCACAGAGAGGTATATCAGACCAGAATATGACCTGTCAGTCTAGAATATACCCGGGAATGAAGTGGTTTATGCCAAAGTATACCCGGGTTGAAAACAACCTGGGCTGTTTTAAACCCAGGAGTGGGCCATGTCACGATACTCATACCGGGTATATTATTCCTTTGGCCATTTATACCCCCGAATCTTATGACCAGTTGAAGGGTATTTAATCTGAAGGCCGCCTTCAAGAATGGCAGCCAGTGCTGCTTCAGCAATTCTACAACGTGAGTTACTTAATGCAGCCAAGGGAAAAAAGTTATTTCAGGATTTTACCATAATCAATAGGGCATACGTGCACACACACACACACACACACACACACACACAAACATATATACATACATACATACAGTCACGCAAACTGATAGAGAGACAGACAGAGACAGATACAGAGAGAGATTTAGATACAATCAAATGTTAGTAATTGCACACATTTAAAACACACACATACACGCGCGCATACACACATGTTGGGAAAGTCGCGCACAAGTCCATTGGGTTTCAGAGAAGTTTATGAAACACCGAGAACAACGTAACGTCGAGGGGGTCAGAACGGTTTTCAAGATAATTTTTACATTGCTGACCCTGTCTTTGTCTTTCAGTGAGAATCTGGCAGAGTATCGAAGTCTGGCTTAAACCTTGTGAAGATGACAGCATCGCATCCCAGCAGATTGGCCGTGTAGGCCAGGTACATGTCTGTGGATCATGTTCCAGCTTCCCCTGTCCTGGAAACAGAGACTGTTTTCCAATTCAAAAGGTTCTGGGCGATACAGGTCGTAAGGACTTTTATTTATTTACTTATTCGTTTGTTCGCCATCATTTCTTTAATGATGAATAAGGCGTCATGGAAGAGTTGGTTAGGCGTTGAACTTTTGATCCAGTAGGCCTGTTCACCAGTGATCGAATTCGAGGCCACGTTTCTGGTGTTAAAGTTGTCAGTGCCTTTGAGAAAGGCGGTTTTTCCCCCGGCGATTTCCCTCACTCCACTCCACCCAGGTACGCCGGAGTGGTTTCCTAACTTCGGCTGGAAGGGAAAGATACATGCAGCAGAAGGAGAGGCCGGAATGCCGGGGCCCCGCCTTTCTCAGTTTCCCAAAGACCTTTAAAAAAATTTTTTTTTTTTTTTTTAATTTTAAAAAAATCTTTTTGCCTAACATATGATGAGCGACTTGATAACGTATGTCATGCTGGTCAGCCCCCCAAGCCCTGATGAAAGTGCATGATGCTCTTGAAATACTCATTTCCATCACCTTTGAGCAGTGGACACTGCGACTGATGTTCCGCGAGTCACGTTCTGACGATTTGCTCACTCAGTGGCGTGTTGATACTGGTGGACACGTGCAGGACCAGGCCCCCTGATCTAAAAACAGATTTAGACAAGTGGATCTGGCCTCAGCGCCTGCATCAGTAATACGCCGCGCATTGTGAATACATAATCGTTAAAGCAGCTGGCATGACTGGCGGTGGCCCGCAGGGGGCGTGGTGGGGGTCGGGTGGGCCCGGTGTGGGTGGGGGGGGAGGTACTGGGGGGGTGGGGGGGTATGGCCCAGAGGGGTATGAAATGGCCAAGGTAACTTTCAACCCCGGGTATATGGCTCACACACACACACACACACACACACACACACACACACTCACACCGGCACACACAAAACAACATATGCAGAAACAGACAGCGGACAACAATCAGAAATGGTTCATCGCACAGTCAACAATATTTAGGTAGAAAAGAAAAACAACTTATTATCCAAACACCCACTTATAGACATAATTCAGTTATCGACAGCCACTGTCTATAGATCTTTAATTGACAGCACTGACAGGTGTTTTTTTGTTTTTGTTTTTGTTTTTGTTGTTGTTGTTGTTTTAATGCTTTTATATCCGGGTTTAATTCTGGGCGAGTGGGATACTCCGGCCTCAGTGTTACACCGGCTCACTTGCACACGGACCATGTTCATAGCTCACTGATCACATTTTCCATTCATGATCGAGAAACTCAAGGGCCCTGTTTAAAAAAAAAAAAAAAAAAAAAAAAAGGAACAGCAACCTTGTAGCTGACGCTCTTCATTTATCCACGTCAGTCGGCCGTGTGCAGACTGCGACCGAGTACCCAGGCCCACCGTGGCACAAGAACGCGGCGCGGCCGCGGCCCAAGCAGGTTGGCCAACGTCCGTTCTCGTCAGTTATCGATGTGCGCCGCGTAACCCGCTGTTTACATTCATAATCGTTGGCTAATGATTATTTATAGGCGGCTCGGGCCCGGATTTCACTCGGTGACGATCATCATGCAGTATCAAAGCGTAGGCGCTAATTTACTGCTGTTCGCAATGCCCGGTGGCGCGGCTTCTTGCTGTGATCACCGTATAATGACATGACCGTCACGGTAGACTGAGACGGACGGAACTGAACCCGAACGAGCTTTTGATTTCACAAGCCGTATCGACACGAGTATTTTAAGAATAATAATAATAATGAGTGATGATGATGTTGATGATAAATGAATAAATACACTCAGTAAATAACCGTCAATTAATGTATGTATGTATGTATGTATGTATGTATACTGATGTGTGTGTATCAGTGTGTGTGTGTGCGGGCGTGCGCGCGCGCGCGCGTGCGCGCGCGCGTGTGTGTATCAGTGTGTGTGTGTGTGCCGTGTGCGTGCAGTGTGTGAAGGCTATTGTATGTACAGTCAGTGATAAATTGTGCATTACACAACTTCGGATACACTTACATGTATACAACACTTGAAACACGCATGCATGCACTGATAACCGTGAGGGTTGGCGGCATGCAACAATGATATCAGTTACAGTTCACTTGGTCAACGGTACCTCGATCACGGGAGACCTGTCACTCCGTGACAAATATTTGAAACTAAAAATGTGTGTGTGTGTGTGTGTGTGTGTGTGTGTGTTCTTCACTTTAGCGTCTCGTATTCACTATCAGTGATATTACTAGTAGACTCGATTAACAAAAATTATATATATATATATATATATATATATATCATTAAAAAAAATAAAAAAAATAAAAAAAGAGGCGTGGAGGTGTGGGGGAAGAGAAGACAGAAAAGGTAGAAATGACTCCCAAGAAATGCAAACTAACTAATGCAATTCAGCCGGTCAGTAGATTTAACAGTTGCCGGAAAATTCAATAATGATATTAATAACTAAAAACCATTAATACAATTCTGAAGTACATTAAAGCAATGTAGAAATAAGGCTATGAACTAATGCGTGTGAAAGTTCGACCATAAGAACCTCGTCAGGTCACTGAGATATATCTTTCCACTCAAAAATCACTGTCTGCAGAATAGTTATTCTCTTTGAAATACTTGGGCATGAAGATACCGGCGTAACTCAGTGCTGACAGTGAAACAAACAATGATACAAACTGAACTGCTTCATTTACCACAGATGCATTTAACATTTTTGACTCACTTGTGTAAACTGGCAAAGTGAGTCTATGTTTTAACCCGGTGTTCGGTTGTGTGTGTGTGTGTGTGTGTGTGTGTGTGTGTGTGTCCGTGTGTCTGTGTGTCCGTGGTAAACTTTAACATTGACATTTTCTCTGCAAATACTTTGTCAGTTGACACCAAATTTGGCATAAAAATAGGAAAAATTCAGTTCTTTCCAGTCATCTTATTTAAAACAATATTGCACCTCTGGGATGGGCACAAAAAAAAATTTAAAAAAAGAAGCCTAATTATATGCAAACTGCATTTACTGTTATATTTATATTTTTTGTATTCTCTAAACTTGGCACTTTGACCTTTTGTTCTGACACAACAACAAGAGGAGTCATTATTATCATTTTTTGTTCAAACAGGAACTTCTTTTGCTAAGCATGGAATTTTTATTTATTTTGCAAACGTTTTGGTGCACTTTGATAGTAAAAAAAGGGAAATTACTCTGTAATTAATGCTAGGGGACTTAATTTATCACAAGTGAGTCTTGAAGGCCTTGCCTCTCTTGTTCGTACAATACTTTGTCTTCAGCGCATCAAGTTTTATACGGAAGAAAGCTGAGGTTATTAATCTTGTACAGCAAACTGATGGACTGGATGCGGTCAGTGTCTTTTCTTTAATAATATTCTTGGGGAATAATGTCCCTTTTATGTTTCAAAAACTTTTCCTTCCACTCCGAGTCAATCGCCGGTTATGAAATCGACCCCATGCTGATCACTTTTTTTCTTCTTTTTTTTTTAAACAAACTGTATGCCTCTTTTACGGAAAGACGGACATGTATTTTTGTCGATGTTTCTGAACTCTTGTGCTCCTCTTTTAGCTGCCGCTTTATCAGCAGTTTCAATGAGAAGGCACCCAACAACCCCCCCCCCTCTCTCTCTCTCTCTCTCTCTCTCTCTGTGTGTGTGTGTGTGTGTGTGTGCCGGAGTGTGTGTGTGTGCCAGTGTGTGTTTATCAACTTGATGAATTTTACTGTGTCACGTGTGTGTGCCAGTGTGTGTGTACGCGGCCGTGTGTGTGTGTGTGTGTGTGTGTGTGTGTGTGTGTGTGTGTGTGTGTGTGTGCCGGTGTGTGTGTGTGTGTGTGTGTGTGTGTGTGTATGAGTGTGGGCCGTGTGTATGTGTCAGTGTGTGTGTGTGTGTGCGTGTGTGTACGGTGTGTGTCAGTGTGTGTGTGTGCCACGGTCAGTGTGTGTGTGTGTGTGTGTGTGTGTGCTGGCCGTGCCCGTGTGTGTACGGTGTGTGTCAGTGTGTGTGTGTGCCACGGTCAGTGTGTGTGTGTGTGTGTGTGTGTGTGTGTGTGTGTGTGTGTGCTGGCCGTGCCCGTGTGTGTACGGTGTGTGTCAGTGTGTGTGTGTGCCACGGTCAGTGTGTGTGTGTGTGTGTGTGTGTGTGTGTGTGCCGGCCGTGCCCGTGTGTGTGTGTGTGTGTGTGTGTGTGTGTGTGTGTGTGTGTGTGTGTGTGTGCGCGCGCGTGCGCGTGTTCTAAATACCCATGGACTCTGGAAATGTCAACACTCACTTTCAAGGGCAGCCGGTATGCCTACACACATGCTCACCGAAACGAAAAACAAACTGAAGCGGCCGCAGGTGTGAGAGAAAAAAGCTAATGTTTTAATATGAAGACTGTCCCACTAAGATAAGCAAAAACGTCACAGGAATTCCGCCCTTCCAAAGCCACCCCACCCCACCCCCCGCAAACGCACAGGTAAATGGCCCCCACTCCGTACCCTGTCCGTCCCCGCCCACTTACACAGGACCAGTTTACGTGCAGCGGGAGTGTCACGGAACGGCAGGTAAGCCGAAAGGGCTCAGAGTGGACAGAAATGGCGGCTGACCTACTAAACGAACGGCTACCACAAGACTGGAGTTATGGAGTTATGAGCGATGGCCGTGTCTTTTTCATCAAGTGAGGGCAACTTTTCTTCCTTGATTGATGGTCCCATTTCGAGTTGACGACCTCTTGCTCGCGTGTGAAGGTGAAACGTAAGTCGCATTCTTCTCATACTTTCTGTTGTTCTGCTTTTCCAGCGAGCGACACCAAGAGACATCTTGGTTGCATCCAGTTACGGGACGGCCAGTTCAAACGGGACACCAGGCTGCTCCCGGTGAGTAAACCCTTCTCATTTTACATCCGTCCACATCTCATCGTCACATCGATGCTGCTGCAGTTTTCTGAACTTCATTCGATTTCTTTTTATTGATTTATTACAAACTAATTTCGGGTTTTGTCAACAAGTGGCTTTGACATTCAAGGG
>NC_134885.1:29605715-29610715 GCF_041734735.1 Babylonia areolata
TGCAAAAATGCCACTTATGTGCACGCACGCACACACACGCACACACGCACGCACGCACGCATGCACGCACACCCCCCCCCCCCCAGTCCCCCCCAACCATACTCAGTACCACATCATGTCATATCACTGTGTCATAGAAAATTGCTCCATCATCAGATCAGAAGGGAGCAGAGGGTTTATGGAGCAAAGACCTTAGTGCCATGGTCCAAAGCTGGTCCTGATCAATAGTGCTGTTTGTCATGTGGGTGAGTGGAGAGGCATTGAGAGAGGGGGGTGGGAGTCACCTGTGCAGGTATTCATATCCTTGTCGCTTACCTGGCCGACTGAGTAATTGGTACACCTTTCTCTGATCACCAAACACACATCAGTTATCAATATCTGTGTGTGTTTGTGTGTGTAGGTCTCTATGTGTGTGTTTGTATATGTTTGTGTGCGTGTGCATATCTGTGTGCACATGCATGCTTATGTCCATGTTCGCATGTGTATGTTTGTGTGTGTGCGTGAGTGGTGTGTGTGTGTGTGTGTGTGTGTGTGTGTGTGTGTTGAAGGAGTTTGCTTTTCTTGGTTTCCAAGGAGAATATTATTATTTACTGGATTACTTTCTTTTTGTTCTTAATTTTTAATTTTTTTTTTTAATTGGACACAAACTGTGTCTGTCTTTGTATGTCTGTCTGCCTGTCAGTCTTTCTCACCATGATGCAGGGGCAGGGGAAACGCAGTGTCTAATTTTTATGATCAATTTTTTGAGTAAAGGCAAGGTAATTTATATGCAGGAAAGTAATTAGTATGCAAGTGCCTTTGAAACAGGAAATTGATTGATCATGGCGGAAGTGAAATGACTAAAGCGACAAAATGATCTGATATGCAGCTGAAGTGAGGTGGGGGATGGGGCAGCAGGGATAGGTGTGGGGAGGGGAGGACATAGTGCAATGCTTTCCTGCAAGCTGTTGTTGTCTGTTGGAGCTGTAGTTGTCTTTCAGCAAGCTAATGTTGTCTTCCTGCAAGCTGCTATTGTCTTCCTATAAGCTGTTGTTGTCTTCCTGCAAGCTGCTATTGTCTTCCTATAAGCTGTTGTTGTCTTCTTGCAAGCTGTTGTTGTCTTCATATAAGCTGTTGTTGTCTTCCTGCAAGCTGCTGTTGTCTTCCTATAAGCTGTTGTTGTCTTCCTGCAAGCTGCTATTGTCTTCCTATAAGCTGTTGTTGTCTTTCTGTAAGCTGCTGTTGTCTTCCTGTAAGCTGTTGTCATCTTGCAAGCTTTTGTTGTCTTCCTATAAGCTGTTACTGTCTTGCAAGCTGTTGTTGTCTTCCTGTAAGCTGTTAGCTGTTATTGTCTTCCTATAAGCTGATGTTGTCTTCTTGCAAGCTGCTGTTGTCTTCCTGCAAGCTGCTGTTGTCTTCCTATAAGCTGTTGTTGTCTTCCTGCAAGCTGCTATTGTCTTCCTATAAGCTGTTGTTGTCTTCTTGCAAGCTGTTGTTTTCATATAAGCTGTTGTTGTCTTCCTGCAAGCTGCTGTTGTCTTCCTATAAGCTGTTGTTGTCTTTCTGTAAGCTGCTGTTGTCTTCCTATAAGCTGTTGTTGTCTTTTTGTAAGCTGCTGTTGTCTTCCTGTAAGCTGTTGTCGTCTTGCAAGCTTTTGTTGTCTTCCTATAAGCTGTTACTGTCTTGCAAGCTGTTGTTGTCTTCCTGTAAGCTGTTAGCTGTTATTGTCTTCCTATAAGCTGATGTTGTCTTCTTGCAAGCTGCTGTTGTCTTCCTATAAGCTGTTGTTGTCTTTTTGTAAGCTGCTGTTGTCTTCCTGTAAGCTGTTGTTATCTTGCAAGCTTTTGTTGTCTTCCTATAAGCTGTTACTGTCTTGCGAGCTGTTGTTGTCTTCCTGTAAGCTGTTAGCTGCTATTGTCTTCCTATAAGCTGTTGTTGTCTTCTTGCAAGCTGTTGTTGTCTTCATATAAGCTGTTGTTGTCTTCCTGCAAGCTGCTGTTGTCTTCCTATAAGCTGTTGTTGTCTTTCTGTAAGCTGCTGTTGTCTTCCTGTAAGCTGTTGTCATCTTGCAAGCTGTTGTTGTCTTCCTGCAAGCTGCTGTTGTCTTCCTATAAGCTGTTGTTGTCTTTCTGTAAGCTGCTGTTGTCTTCCTGTAAGCTGTTGTTGTCATCTTGCAAGCTTTTGTTGTCTTCCTATAAGCTGTTAGTTGTTATTCAACTTATTGTCTTCCTACAAGCTGTTGTTATCTTCTTGCAGTCTGTTTTGCCTTCCTATAGGCTGTTATTGTCTTCCTACAAGTTGTTGTCTTCTTGCAAGCTGTTGTGTTTTTTTTTCCCTATAAGCTGTTATTGTCTTCCTACAAGTATCAGTGTTTTTTTGTAAGCTGTTGAAGTCTCTTGAAAGCTGTTGTTGTCTTCTTGAAAGCTTTTGTCTTCCTGCAAGCTGTTGTTTTCTTCCAAGATACTGTTGTCTTTCTTATTTCTGCAAGCTATTGTTGTCTTCTTCTATTGTCATCTTCCTAAAAGCTATTGCTGTGTTTCTGCTAGCTATTTTTGTCATCCGACAAGCTATTGTCATTTTCTTTCCAAGCTATTGTTGTCTTTCTGCAAGCTGTTGTCATCTTCCTGCAAGCTATTATTATCTTCCTGCAAGCTATTGTTATCTTCCTGCAAGCTATTGTCGTCTTCCTGCAAGCTATTATTATCTTCCTGCAAGCTGTTGTTATCTTCCTGCAAGGTATTGTTGTCTTCCTGTAGGATATTGTCGTCTTCCTGGAAGCTATTGTTATCTTCCTGCAAGGTATTGTTGTCTTCCTGTAGGATATTGTCATCTTCCTGGAAGCTATTGTTATCTTCCTGAAAGGTATTGTTGTCTTCCTGCAAGATATTGTTGTCTTCCTGTAGGATATTGTCATCTTCCTGGAAGCTATTGTTATCTTCCTGAAAGGTATTGTTGTCTTCCTGCAGGATATTGTCATTTTCCTGGAAGCTATTTTTATCTTCATGCAAGGTATTGTTATCTTCCTGCAAGATATTGTTGTCTTCCTGCAAGCTATTGTTATCTTCCTGAAAGGTATTGTTGTCTTCCTGCAAGATATTGTTTTCCTGTAGGATATTGTCATCTTCCTGGAAGGTATTGTTATCTACCTGCAAGGTATTGTTGTCTTCCTGTAGGATATTGTCATCTTCCTGGAAGCTATTTTTATCTTCCTGCAAGGTATTGTTGTCTTCCTGCAAGGTATTGTCGTCTTCCTGGATGCTGTTGTCGTCCCACCAGCATTGTCTTCAGCAAAGTGTCAAGCAAGGACTGGAGTGACAGACAGACAGGGAGGGGCGTGTCCGCGTCTAGGTGTAGGTTGACACAGTGTACATGAGGCTGACTGCCTGGAATGCTGTGTCGATTCAGAGAGTGGGTGGGTGGTGGGTGGGGCGTTGAGGGAGGAGGGGTGAATGAAAGAGTGGCTTCACTTCTGGTACGTTACGTGTCTCACTGGTACGTTACATGTGTTACTGGTACATTACCTGTCCTACTGGTATATTATGTTTTAATGGTACTTTGCATGTCTTTTGTGGTATTTTCTTTCCTTACCGATACGTTATGTCTTATTGGTACGTTAATGTCTCACTGGTACGTTACATGTCTTTCTACCATTACCTTTCTTACTGGCATGTCTGTCTTACTGGTACGTTGCATGTCTTACTGGCACATTATCTGCCGTACTGGCATGTTACCTGCCTTACTGGTATGTTAAATGTCTTACTGGTATGCTGATGTCTTATTGGTATGTTACCTGCCATACTTGTACTTTACATGTCTTTCTGCCTGGTATGTTACCTGTTTTACTGGTCAGTTACATGTCTCACTGGTTGTGGTATGCTGAATTTCTATTTCTTATTGGTATGTTACCTGTGTTACTTCAACGTTATGTCTGGTATGTTACATATCTTATTGGTGCGTTACATGTCTTACGGGTGTGTTACATGTCTTACTGGTATGTTACCTGTCTTACTTCAACATTATGTCTTACTGCCTGGTATGTTACATATCTCATTGGTGTGTTATATGTCTTGCTGGTGTGTTACATGTCTTACTGGTATGTTACCGGTCTTACTGGTACGTTTCTTGCCTTACTGGTACGTTACATGTCTTACTGGTAAACAAGTGGAGGGAAGGAGTGAGTGTTACGCCTGGAGGAGAGGAGAGGTCTACTGTGTGTGGATTAAGCCATGGAGGAACAGTGGGACATGGCCTGCCCCCCTCAAGTACCTATACATAAATATTTAACATAAGTCTGCGCGTGCCCCTGACTTGAAGGAGACCTCCTGGAGGAGTTCCGTTGTGTGGGTGGGTGGCTTCATGGTGTGAAAGGGTGGCTGGTGCCTTGTGTCAAATGAAGCAGGAACTGGAGTGGATTAACTGACATTTTCCTCATCTGTCTGCGTCAAATGAAGCGGCAGATAGAATGGATTAATTAACTGACATTGTCATTTCTCCTCGTCGGTGAGTCGGGTAGGGCACTGTTGACAGTGTCTGTACACAGTGAGGATTTTGACGTTCCAGTCTTTCTTTGTTGGTTACCAATATCATCATTTTTGTGAAAAAAACAAGAAGGAAAGGTTATTGTGTCTCTCCTCCCTCTTTTCATGCCTTCTGAATTTTGAATACATACCCATGAACAACATGGCATTTGTGGTGTAAATGGACGATGGTGTTTTAGCTAATATTTGCTTCTTCTTTTTTAAATGGTGTTTCCATGATTATGTTTGCTTTTAAAAGCAAAAACAAAATCGTATTTTTTTTTCTTTTTGCTTTTAAAAGCAGTAACATTTTACAAATCAAAACAATAGGAATGGTTTATTTGGGCAAAAAAACAAATAAAATTTGAAATACACCAGGCGCTGGTCCCCCCCTTTTTTTTGTCAGCAATCTTTGACTCCAGCTTCCTCATTGATGCAGTTTTAGAAATTAGGCAGCCATACTTATGTCTTCAGGGTCAGAGCATGCGTGAGTTTGTTGGCGTT
>NC_134885.1:29620715-29648215 GCF_041734735.1 Babylonia areolata
CAGTGAAAAATTGGTGTTTCAGACTAAAACTGACAGTTATTCAGTGGTTTATAAATGATAACGGTGGTTTTCTTTCTTTCTTTCTTGCTGTTACATGACCAACATCGATTTGCTGATGAGTCTGTTGTGGTTCATGCATGCTGGGTATTTTCGTGTCTCCATAACCCACCGAACACTGACATGGATTACAGGATCTTTTTACGTGCATATTTGATCTTCTGCATGCGTATACACATGAAGGGGGTTCAGGCACTAGCAGGTCTGCTCATAATTATGTTGACCTGGGAGATCAGAAAAATCTCCACCCTTTACCCACCAAGATTCGAACCCGGGACCCTCAGATCGAAAGTCCAACGCTTAAACTACTCGGCTATTGCACCCGTCTATTGTAGCGAATGGAAGTGCACATTCAAGAAAACACCTGGTTATGAGTGGTGCTCAGTACACTGGCTGCGTACACTGCTGTTTGTTGAACATTCAGCATCATTTCACCATGCCCACATGAAGAAATCTGCATGTTCCCAAGTGGTCCCTAACTTTTTGGGAACCCTGTTTTTCTGTGAACGAGGGGAAAGAAAGAATGAGGTGCGTTTTTTTGTTTTTTTAATGCAGAGAATGAGACTGGCAGCATTGATTGTGTTGCGATCATGATCTCATGTCTGAACATTGTGCTGTGTGTATGTGTGCGTGTGTGTGCGTGCATGCGTGCGTGTGCGTGTGTGTGTGTGTGTGCGTGTGTGTGTGTGCAGGTCTGCCCAATGGGTGGGAGCAGGACTACACACCTGAAGGTGTCACCTACTTCATAGAGTGAGTACACACCTGGACACACCTTTATGCCTTCAGGTGTCATGCTGTGCTTGTTGCTGAAAGTATCTGATTTTAACTTTTTCTTGCTGAGTTAAAGGTTTACATTTTCCCTCTTTCCTCCGTGTGATGGTATGTGCTTTTAATTTCACTCTTTTCTCTGCATGCAAAAGGTAGACATTTAACAAGTTTTCTGTGTGCAAAAACATACTTGTTATAACTCTTTTCTCCATGTGCAAGAATGTGTATGTTTGAAACTTTTATTTGTGTAAAAAGAAAAAAAAGGTATATTTTCACTCTTTCTCCATATAGCAAAATGTGCGTATTGTGACTCTTTCTGTGCATGTAAAAGGTTTATATTTCAACTGATTTTCTATGTAGCAAAAAAGATGTCTGTTTTAACTCTTTCTCCTTGTGCTCAAATCTCTCACTCACACACACACACACACACACACACACACACACACACACACACACACACACACACACACACACACACACTTCCTCTTCCTCACCCACCCACACACACAGACCTGAGGACACAAAAGTGCCGTACATACAAATTCAGCAAGAAAAAAAAAGTAGATACACATAAAAGAAGGGGGAGGAGAGAAATATTTGAAGTCATTGATCAGTGACACGGGAAGAAACATGTTACAAATGGGGATACACTCATAAAAGGAGTGACACGAGCGAGGAAAGGAATTCTTAAGTGATGTTATCAGCTGGTCTCGACAGACCAGGAGTCCCTCCCCACTTTCCCTTCCCCCATCCCCCACCGACCTTAGAAGGTGGACACCGGTGTAGCAGCCTGTTTGTACCCCCATTGTTTTTTTCCCCTGGAGTCAAAATCTGGGTAGCCCAGATTAACCCTTGGGTTAATCATACAGACTGGGTTGGAATGAATCTCTGGGGGTAAAATTCAACGACTCAGATTTGCCCCCCTCAGCCCCCTCCTCTATAGTTCTTCTCCACTCTGCTCTTTAAAGTCTGGCCTTAAAACCCACCTCTTCCCAAGATAGCCTCCCTCCCCTGCCTCTTTCTTGTTTTCAGTTTCCCCAGTTTCAAGTTATTGTGACTGGTGTGAAAGCGCTTTGATTTGTCTCTGCACAAGATTCAGCGCAATATGAATACTAATAGTTATTATGTTATCATTATTATCATTATTGTTAGCTGGATTTTACCTCCACACCTTCTTGTAGTGGACACAGGGGTCAGTCTAGGCCAGTTTTGAAATGACCTCCGGGAGGGGGGCGGGGCTGGTTGGTGTAAATTTGGCACCATCAGTTAGAATCAGTAGTGTTGTACAGGCTATTAAAGTAGAACTCCCCCATGTTTGCTTCCATGAAGTTGTAATGAGAGAGAGGGGTGCTGGAGGGGGCAGGGTGTTGGTCAAGTATGCCCAGTATGACACCCCCCACCCCCTTTCTTTTTCAATAGCATGATTAAACTTGGAGAAAGAGAGGGGGTCATTTCCATGTAGACAGGTATGGAGGTGGGGGGGAGGGAGTCAATCTTGACTAACCACAAACGACCCCAGGTAAGAAGCCTGTTGTGTAGATGACCTCCTGTTAGGGGTGGAATTTTGGTTTAATGTCCTGTCATGTCACACATACTTGTGATTGTAAACAAACTGTCTGTAGCGCACTTAGAGCTTGGTCTCTGACTGAGGATAGGCGCTATAAAAGTATCCATATCATCATCATCATCATCATCATCATTCTGTCTCAGATTAGAGTTGATTTCATCAAGATTTTGCGCCTTATAAATACCATAATTATTATGATTATCATTAGATTGACCTGAGGGAAAACACAACAGTGAGGGGGGGTTGTACTTTGAGGATGTTAACACTGGCTTTTTAAGCCGTCCTGGCCTCTTGCTTCAAGGCACAAGAGGGCGTATAGCTCTTCTTTCCTCCTCCTCCAATGCCCAGGGACCGCCCATCATAACTCATGCATATGCATGCGTTCAGTGTCAGTCCATCATAACTCATGCATATGCATGGACTCACATGTCAGGAGGGAGGGGGTTGGGGGAGGGTAGGAGTCGGTCTGGTCTGTCCCTTGTTGACTGGTAACTTTTCAGTTCAGGGCAGAGGATTTAGGCTGCAGGCTGTACTGCTTTTGGTGGGAAAGTGGGGGAAAGCTGAACGTGGGATGATGCCTGCAGTTTGTGGACCACAGCGACAGATTGTGCAGTTGTATTGATGTGCGTGTTTGGGGACCATTGTGCTACTGACCATAGCATTGATGTGTGTGTTTGTCTTTGGGGACCATTGTGAATTGTATTCATGTGTGTGTGTGTGTGTGTGTGTGTGTGTGTGCCTTTGAGAACCAGCCCAAAGCCAACTGCCCAGAAGACGAGCCCTTCTGGCCGAGAGAGTGCTGATGTTAATATGTGGGCAAGACACTCTCCGCTATAATCAGATTCTATCCCCGGATAGTCAGGACAGCAGTCGCCTCCTCTTCTGTTTTGATGGTGATGGAAGGACACAACTGACTGTTGTACTTGCGTTTATGATCAACTGTTGATGTGCCGTGTTCTGTGATTGGGGGTAACACTGAGGTGACGGTGTGAGTGAGAACAGGGACTTTGTCAGTTTGTTGTGGTGACGTTTCTGATGGTGCAGACATGCTGGGTGGCTGGTAAGTTTGGTGTTGTGTTATTATGTGTGTGACTGTGAATTGTGTATGAATTGAAAAACAGGCTACAGACGGGCGCAATAGCCGAATGCTTAAAGCGTTGGACTTTCAATCTGAAGGTCCCGGGTTCCAATCACAGTGACGGCACCTGGTGGGTAAAGGGTGGAGATTTTTACGATCTCCCAGGTCAACGTTATGTGCAGACCTGCCAGTGCCTGAACCCCCTTCGTGTGTATACGCAAGCAGAAGATCAAATACGCACGTTAAAGATCCTGTAATCCATGTCAGCGTTCGGTGGGTTATGGAAACAAGAACATACCCAGCATACACCCCCCCAAAAGCGGAGTATGGCTGCCTACATGGCGGGTTAAAAACGGTCATACACGTAAAAGCCCACTCGCGTATATACGAGTGAACGTGGGAGTTGCAGCCCACGAACGCAGAAGAAGAAGAAGAAGAAGAAAAACAGGAATGTGGGAGGGGGTGGTTGAAGGGGTGGGGAGAGTGGGGGTCAAAGGGAACAGGGATACTTAAATAGTGCCTATCCTCAGGCAGAGTCCTAGCTCTAAGCACTCCACAGACATTTGTCATTTGGTGCAGCAGGCTGCGTACCAGGGTAGAACCGATTGACAGCTGCCTCTGGGTGCTTATCATTTGTTTCCTGTGTCATTCAGTCAGGTTTCAGTCAGTCACACGCACACACACACACACGCACACACACACACAAAAACATTCACACAGTCATGTGTTTATTTAGATAGATAGATAGACAGACAGAGATATATATATGATAGATGTTATTGTATATTTGTACCCAACAGTATGTCAGTCCCCTGAGGAAGGCCAGAGGTGGAAATATTGGGAAAACCTGCTGGACTTGTTTGCTTCTGTCTTTTTTTTTAATATATATATATATATATTTATATTATATGCCTGGTGCATAAAAGATATATTTTGTGTGTGTTTGCCCATTGAAGAAGGCATGTGATGCGCTATATTAAGAAAACAGAGAAAAAGTTGTGTTCAAGGCAGGGATTGGTTTTTAACTGTGGTTTACTTTTCTGGATTTTTGTTGTTGTTGTTGTTGGGTTTTTTCTTTGGTGAGTGAGTGGGGTTTATATTATTATCTTCTTTTTTTTTTTTTTAAACAGTCATGCTGCTTTTTCTGTGTGGTAGAATGTTTTGTTTGTACTTTGGGGAATAATTTGTCTTTTTCGTGTGTATGTGTGTAGAACATGTAATTAAAAAAGGAAAAAAAAAAAAAAAAAAAAAGACGATTAAAAAAACCTTAGACTTATTCTTCTGAAAAAAGATTAGAAAGAGATAAGCGAAAAAATAGGCCAACGATTGTTTATTTTTTTCTTGTTGGAAGAGGCTTTCTGTGTAATTTATTTCATGCAGCCAAGACAGTTTGGTTAAACTTAAGTAATTTTGCAAAGATGAGCAACATAGTCTGATCTAACCTGAGCTTTAATACCAGAAAAACACTATCATCATTTATGTTGTGTTCCATATAGTTTGTATTCTGTTTCTGATAGTTATGTTATTTTAATTGTTTATGTTTAATTTTGATGTAAAATACTATTGCTGTTATATGATATCTTCCATGCCCCAAAAGGGGTGAAAGGATTAAATATTCTTGATTCTTGATTCTTGTGTGTGTTCATGAAGATGATTTTTTTTCTTCTGTATTCGTGAAAAGAAAATTTGCTCTTCTCAAGAAACATACATGTGCTTGTGATGTCTTGTGATGTGCTTGTGAAGTGTTTATGATATTTTAGTGATATGTTTGCGACATGTTTGTGATGTGTTTGTGACGTAATTGTGACATGTTTGTAATAGTTTTGGTGACATGTCTGTGATGTGCTTGTGACGAGTCTGTAGCATGTTTCTGACATGTTTTTAGTATGTTTGTGGCATGTTGGTGACGTGTTGTGATGTGTTTATGATGGGACATGATACTGATTTCGCCTAAAAGCAGATGAACTTACATGTGTTTGTGACGTGTTGATGTGTTTGTAATGGTGATGTGTTGGCGATGTATTTGTGATGTGTTGGTGATGCATTTGTGATGTGTTGGTGATGCATTTGTGATGTGTTTGTGATGGTGATCTAATGGTGATGGTGATGTGTTGGTGATGGTGATGTGTTGGTGATGCATTTGTGATGTGTTTGTGATGGTGATCTAATGGTGATGGTGATGTGTTGGCAAGGGTGATGTGTTGGTGATGCATTTGTGATGTGGTTGTGATGGCGATCTAATGGTGATGGCGATGTGTTGGTGATGCGGATGTGTTGGTGATGGTGATGTGTTGGTGATGTTGATGCGTTGGTGATGTGTTGGTGATTTGTTGGTGATGTTGATGTGTTGGTGATGTTATGTGTTGGTGATTTGTTGGTGATGTTGATGTGTTCATGATGCTTGTGTTGTATTAGAGATGTGACAAGGTGCTGATGATGCCTTCCATGTGTTGATACTGTGTTGATGATCTGTTGGTGATGTGTTTGTAATGTGTTTGTGACATGTTTGTGATGTGTTCATGATGCATATGTGACATGTTTGTGACACATTGGTGACATATAATATATGTGATGTGTTTGTGACATGTTTGTGATGCATGTGTGACATGTTTGTGACATATTGGTACGTATATGTGATGTGTTTGTGACATGTTGGTGATATATATGTGACGTGTTGGTGACATATATGCGACGTGTTTGTTATGTGTTGGTGACATGTCATGGTGCTGACGGTGCCTGTTTTCAGTCACCACAACCGCCAGACGTCCTTCGGCCACCCAGTGACGGGCCGGCCAGTGTCCGAGGAGAACCCCCCTCCCCCTCCCAGGTATGTGGCCTCAGGGAGGGACATTTGACTTTTGCTGACCTCAACTGTGTTCAGGCAAATCCATATACGCTACACCACATCTGCTAAGCAGATGCCTGACCTAGTAGTGCAACCCACCTCGCTTTGTCAGGCCTTGAGGAAAGATAAAAATGAAGTAAAATCAGATGAATTGATAGATAGGTGTGTGTTGTGTGTGTGCGTGTCTGTATGTCTGTCTGTCTGTCTGTGTACCTGTCTGTCTTCTGCTTCTTTGGCTTTTTCTGTGTGCAGAATACCCCCTCACCACCCTCCACCCTCACACACTTATCACAGTTTGTTTTTCACATATGTGCACACATATGCACGCAGACATGTGCATGCAAAGATACATTCACACCCACACACATATAGACATGCACACACACACACATGCACTCTCTCTCACACACACTCACACACACACACACACACACACACACACACACTCATGCACACACACACACACGCACACACACACACACACACACACACACACACACACACACACACACACACACACACACACACACACACACACACACACACACACACACACACACACACACTCATGCACACACACACAACCTTTTTGGGGAATAAAGACAAGGTGTGAGTGGAACAGTACATGACAGGGACAGATTTATTAAAAAAAAAAAAAAAAAAAATTAAAGAGAGGGGAGGGAGGAGGGGATGTGTCATCCTACCTTTTTTTTTTTTTTTTCATCTTCAGTTTCTGAGTGAGTGTTGTATAATAGTACATGTCAGGGATATATGTTAAAAAAAAATATTTAAAAGTTTAAAAAGGGGTAGGGGTGGGGGTTGTATCCTCCTGTGATAATCTTTTCATTTTATCTTCAGTTTCTCTGTGAAAGTGCTGTATAATAGTATATGTCAGGGACACACATATTTAAAAAAAGAAAAAAGAAGAAAAAACGAAAAAAGGGTGGTAGGGATGGTATCGTCCTACCAACATCTTTTCTTTCATCTTAAGTTTCTGGGTAGAAGTGAAGTGTCTGTCGAGTCACACTTTCTCCTTGTGGTGTCAGGGATTTGTATCCGGTGTCAGACTTGAGTGGAGAAGGGGGTGCGGGGATGGGGGTGGAGGGCCAGGGGGGGGGGCATATGGGTGACAAGACTCAGCTGAAAAACGGATCGTGTGGCGACAGGGAATCTGTATCAGTTTCAGATGACAGGCAGTGATGTAGACAGCTGGTCGCACAGAGAGAGAGAGAGAGAGGGAAAGTGAAGACTCTAAAGTTAAACGAAATGATGGTGCCAGTTTACCGATCGTACCATGTCTGTTTCTGTTTCTTGTTTTCACTCAAATTTACACGGATTCACATTCACTCACTTACACGCATGCTCACACACACACATGTATGCTTACACACATGCATACACACAAGTTTCAAGTTTTAATTATCCTTTCACTCCTATTGGAGTATGGAGGATTACTGCAAAATAATCTTTTCATGCCCAGAACAAACATTTCCAAATGCACACACACACACACACACACACACACACACACACACACACACAAACTCCCCGCGAATACATTTGTTTATATATACATATATATTCCATTAATTTTCAGGCTCTCAGTGATATTGAAATGTACATTATATTCTCTTTCTGAACTGAAGTAACTAAAATGAAATGTCTGAAAAGTGAGGAACAAATAATTATTTTGCAAACTGATTGCACTGTCTGCAGCTTTGGATGACACAGATAATCTAGCTTACGCAAGCAGAAAAGTTTCCATTTCCAACAAACACCCTTCCATTTCTTTTTATTTTCTTGACACAGATACCAGGCAACACAAACAACATTTCCCTTGTTCACCTGAAGCTTGAGCTAATCAAGCAGACTCCGTCGTGTTTGTGAACGATACCCTGAAACAGAAACTCAAGATGAGGATTTTCAGCACTGTGTAGATAGTGATACATCGTAGATGGTGATACATACAGATGTCACGTTTCAGAGGATTAGTATTGTGTGGTCACGTGTCAGAGGGTGTGTGTGGTCACGTGTCAGAGGATTAGTGTGTGTGTGGTTACGGACGTCAGATTACCCCCCCCCCCTTCCCTCTCCCCCCTTGTGGTGGATTCTGCTTTCAGCTCTCCTCCCCAGAGTCCCAGTGATAGAGTGGAGTTCAGAAGGGGAACAACCAGTTCCAAGCAGAGGTGAGTCAGCTTCCTTGGCTGTTGCCGTGGTGATGATTGTCTCTTGACTGACTGACTGACTGACTGAATCTTTATTTTCCAACGGTGGAGATGTTAGCACACTGGCCGACTTACACATCTGCCGTTGTTCCAAGAGACAGACAAACATAAACACACATGAATGTTGTTATACGCAATACAGTGGGAGCTGTGTATGAGTGTGTGTGTGTGTGTGTGGACTAAATCCATAGATCGAAGAATTATTTTTTGCACTTTTTGTTCCTTGTCCGGAACATGAGATGCACCATGTTGTGTAAATATGCTGTGATAAACGGGTTTGGTATCCTTCACGTCCTGTTGGCCAGCAGTATGTTGACTTCACCTTTCAGGTGTGGAACAAAATTATTGATGGTCACCTTTGCTTCGTCATAGTGCAGTACTGAAATACCAAGAAGATAAAGATTAGTTTGGGATTATTGTAAGAGTTTATTTAACTGTTTTAAAAAGTGCCGTCATCTGAACAAAATAAGTATAAAACTCTGTGGAAGGGAGGTGGAAATGTCATGCAAAATGCCCATTTGTTAGCATTCATATATATGTGTGTGTTCTTTTTTTTATTAATTTGTTTATTTGTTGTTTTGTAGCAGCCATGTATATGTGTGCGTTCATTTTATTAATGTACTTATTTGTTGTTTTGTAATGATAATGATAATAATAATTATAATGATGATAATGATAGTTTATTTCTTTTGCGCCTTTCATCAAAATGTAAAATGCTGAACCCACATCACATGAGTAAAATAAGAAAAAGAAAACACTTTACTAAAAAAAAAAATCACAATCACAGGGGTTTTTTTTTTGGGGGGGAGGGGGGGGGGGGTTGCTGGTTTTTTAGTTTGAGTGCTCTTAATGTTTGCCCCCACTATATTCAGAAACTGCTACGTATGTTCTTTATAAAGTCGGCAATGAGAAGTTCTTCCAACCACACCCCCTCTCACCCCTCCCCCCCCCCCCCCCCCCCACCCCCTCCCAGTTTCTCCCCTCCGCTGCTTTTAAAGTATCATCGACCCATCCATATCTCTAATGTATCCACCGTGTCGGAGGGTGTATCTAGGTTGACGGATGATTGACGTCAGTCAGCTCACGGTGTGTGATGCATGACGTGCACAGAGGTCACAGAGTGGTCATGTAGCCTTGACCTGTCAAAGGGGGGAAAAAAAGCAAGGTCAGTCGTGGGGTCAGGGAGTGGAGAGGTGGCTTAGCGGTAATGCGTCTGCCTTGGGAGTAAGAGATTTTGAGTGCACGGGATCGAATCTTAACACCAGACCTTGAATAGTGGTGTGGATGCTAGTCCTTTGGATGAGATGATCAGCTGAAGTGCCATGTACTTAGCACACATAAAGGATCCATGGCAGCAGCAGAGTGGTGTCCCTGGCAAGATTCAGAAGAAGAATCCACTTTGAATGAAAGGAAAACAAATACACTTGCAGGCAGAAAAAAAGAAAAAAGAAAGGGAAAAAAAAAGAAGAAAAAGATGGTGCTGTACTTTAGTGTTGTGCTGTCCCCGGAGAAAGCAGCCTGAATTTCACACAGAATTATGCTGTAATGGTACAGTACAGTCCAGTCCAGTACAATACAGTACAGTCCAGTCCAGTACAATGCAGTCCAGTACAATACAGTCCAGTCCAGTACAGTCCAGTACAATACAGTCCAGTCCAGTACAATACAGTACAGTCCAGTCCAGTCCAGTCCAGTCCAGTACAATACAGTCCAGTCCAGTACAGTACAGTACAATACAGTCCAGTCCAGTCCAGTCCAGTACAATACAGTCCAGTCCAGTACAGTACAGTACAATACAGTCCAGTCCAGTCCAGTCCAGTACAATACAGTCCTGTCCAGTCCAGTCCAGTCCAGTCCAGTACAATACAGTCCAGTCCAGTCCAGTCCAGTCCAGTCCAGTACAATACAGTCCAGTCCAGTCCAGTCCAGTCCAGTCCAGTACAAAACAATGCAGTATAATACAAAACAGTGCAATACAATACAAAACAATGCAGTATAATACAAAACAGTGCAATACAATACAAAACAATGCAGTATAATACAAAACAGTACAATACAAAACGATGCAGTATAATACTAAACAGTGCAATATAATACAAAACAGTGCAATGCAATGCAGTGATGTGGAATATATTGCAATGCAGCACAATAAATACAGTACAGTACAGTACAGTAAAGTGCATTACAATACAATACAGATACAACACAATACAACACAATGCAGTGCAGTACAATACAGTAAACAACAAAACAACAGAATACAACACAGTGCAACAGAATACAGTACAATACTATACCACACAACAGAATACGATACAATGCCACAAAATGCACCACAATACACTTGAAGCAAAGAGGGGAAGGGAACAGTGATGACACAGGAGGGACTGGTTAGACATTGGCACTGTCTGTTGCAGAAGCATCAAGGCACCGTCAGTCAAACGGAACCCTAATGCTCAGGTGGTCCGACGAGGCTTCCTGTACCGACTGGTGAGTCTGTGTGTGTGTGTGTGTGTGTGCATTCCTGTCGTTTTCGGTCTGTGTGTGCATACCTGTCGGTGTGAGTCTCTGTGTGCATAGATGAGTGGAGTGATGGCCTAGAGGTAACGCGTCCGCCTTGGAAGCGAGAGAATCTGAGTGCGCTGGTTCGAATCACGGTTCAGCCGCCGATATTTTCTCCCCATCCACTAGACCTTGAGTGGTGGTCTGGACGCTAGTCATTCGGATGAGACGATAAACCGAGGTCCCGTGTGCAGCATGCATTTAGCGCGCGTAAAAGAACCCACGGCAACAAAAGGGTTGTTCCTGGAAAAATTCTGTAGAAAACTCCACTTCAATAGGAAAAACAAATAAAACTACACGCAGGAAAAATACAAAAAAATGGGTGGCGCTGTAGTGTAGCGACGCGCTCTCCCTGGGGAGAGCAGCCCGAATTTCACACAGAGAAATCTGTTGTGATAAAAAGAAATACAAATACAAATGTCAGTGTGAGTCTCTGTTGCATACCTGTCGCTGCATATGTGTAGGTATGAGTCTGTGTATGCATACATGTCAGTGCGAGTCTGTGTGTGCATACCTGTCGGTGTGAGTCTATGTGTGCATACCTGTCAGATTGAGTCTGTGTGTGTGCATACCTGTCAGTGTGAGTCTGTGTGTGCATCAGTGTATATCTCTATGTGCATACCTGTCAGTGTGAGTCTGTGTGTGCATCAGTGTATATCTCTATGTGTATACCTGTCAGTCTGTGTAAGCATACCTGTCAGTGTGGGTCTGTGTGTGCATACCTGTCAGTGTATATCTGTGTGTGCATACCTGTCAGTGTATATCTGTGTGTGCATATATGTCAGTCTGTGTGTGCATACCTGTCAGTGTGGGCCTGTGTGTGCATACCTGTCAGTGTGGGCCTGTGTGTGCATACCTGTTAGTGTGAGTCTGTGTGTGCATACCTGTCAGTGTGGGCCTGTGTGTGCATACCTGTCAGTGTGGGCCTGTGTGTGCATACCTGTCAGTGTGGGTCTGTGTGTGCATACCTGTCAGTGTGAGTCTGTGTGTGCATACCTGTCAGTGTGGGTCTGTGTGTGCATACCTGTCAGCCAGTCTGTGTGCACTTCTGTCAGTGTGAGTCTCTGTGTATGCATACCTGTAGGTGTGAGTCGGTGCATACCTGTCGGTCAGGTACCTTGAGTGTGTGGACTGAAGGGAAGAAATAGATGATTTATTGACAAATTGAATGTTTAAAGAGTATATAAGTAAAGGTGAACAATGTAATGGGAGGAATAAGTGGTTTACATGAAGGAAATGTATACCCGTATAAACAAATGAATAAATCAAGTAATAGATCTGTAAATGGATGAAAGAAATGGACAGTTTATTGCCACATGAATAAAGAGTTTATGAATGAAGGAAATGAATACAGATGCAAGCAAAGGAATTAAGCAAGCAATAAGTAAGTCAAATGGATTAGGATGGTTATGATGATGGTTGTCTGATAATTATGTACATATTTATGACAGGTTTAATTAAGATGACCATGCTCATAAAAAAAAAAATTATTCCTCCCATGCTTGAAACATGCCTGGAGCATTTCCGTATTACTTATGTATCCGAAATATGCCTCGAGCATTTGTGTGTTACTAATGTATCCAAGAAGAATATCTGAACTATCAGTTACGTCTTGACAGTCGGTTGCCAGTCTGACAACCCTTGATGGGCCTCAGGTGTAAAGTAACACAGGCAACAATATGATTTGACATGGATGGAGCTCCTGTCCAGTGAATTTCATTCAGTTTGTAATGGATAATGCTCAGTTGAATGCTTAATGTGTTGGGGATTTTGGGGGGTGGGTTTTGGAGGGTGGAGACAGACGATCATATTCAGACTACGCACGGGGCACTGCCGCCTGCGAGACCACATGTACCGAATAAAGCTGTCACACACTCCTGAAGACAGGCCCACAAACCCTGGAGCACATCCTGCAGTCCTGCCCCCTGTATCAAGATGCATGGACGCAGCAGTGGCCCTATGGAGCCACACTGGCAGAAAAGCTCTGGGGCACCAAAGAAGACCTCATCAAGACCACCACCTTCATTTCCAGCATAGGACTGCAAGTCTGAGACCATGATCACGGGGAACGCAGAAGAAGAAGAAGGAGGGTGGGGGGTGGTTATGGTGACTTACGAGACAGACATGTAAAAGAATAAAACAAAATGAAAATAAAAACACACAACAAGCTATTATTACAATAAAAAAAAAAATCCTAGAAATAACCATTCATATACAACAAGAAGAGGGAGAGGGATTAACAGAATAGAAAATAATACTTTATCGTCATGAAATCTTAAGTTTTACAAGCCACAAGACAAAGCAAACGTTTCTGTCTACAGGCTGTCTGTCTGCCTGTCTGTCTATTTAAATATTGATAGATAGATAGATGTGTATAGATATATGTTATCCAGTACATTACGCAGGTCCCAATCACATTGGTATCTATATCAGTGTATGAAAGTTACAAAGATAAACAGTAGCGGTCAAATTTCACCAGCCTTGTCTGCAATTCTTCTTGTATTATATGTAACATTAGCTCCCTAGATGTAGTTTGAAGCAGGATAATATGGTTTGATACAGGGTGATATGGTTTGATGCAGGATGGTGTGTTTTGATGCGGGATGGTGTGGGATGATGCGGGATGGTGTGGTTTTGACCCCATTGTTGTGCTGCTGTACAGGAGAGTGGGGGCATCTCAAAGACGTGGAAACGTCGGTGGTGTGTGTTGGCTGACTTTGCTCTCTTCATCTACAAAAGTGAGTGGCGCTTGGCTGGTTCACTCTCCTCTGTGTGTGTGTGTGTGTGTGTGTGTGTGTATGTGTGTGTGCAAGCGGGCGTGCAAGTATGCGTGCAGTATATATTCCATAAGGTTGATAGAATAGAATGATGGACAATGCCTCTCAGTTACCAAATGTTCTAGGGTCACAAGGAATAATGGGATTTGGGGGTAGGGAGTGGGATTGAACATCAAGAGTAAAATCACGAATTGGAAATGATAGGCAAACACAAAGACGGTAGGAATTTAGACACGTGTGTGCATATACATACGAGTACTTGTACATGCCCTCACATGTGCATGTCTCACACATGCACTCCCCCCTCCACACACACACACACACACACATACACACACACACACACACACACACACACACACAGAGGAAGATCAGGGTGTGTAGCTCTGTATGGGGGATTCAGGAGGTGTTTCAGTTTCAAGGAGACATCAAAGCGTGCAGACTGATCCATATAAGCTACACCACATCTTCTTCAAATCAAAAGGGGGATGAGGAGCTGGCGGGACAGAGATGGCATGAGGATAGTACCATGAGACAACATGGAAAATGGTCAAACAAGTTGGAACAATGATAATAATGATAAGAACAATAATAATAATGGTATTTATATAGCGCTGAATCTTGTGCAGAGACAAATCAAAGCGCTTTCACACCAGTCATTCACACGCATCCACAACTCTTAAAGTGGAGAAACTGAAGACAAGGAAGTGGCAGGGAAGGGAGGTTCTTTTGGGAAGAGGCGGGTTTTAAGGCCACACTTGAAAGAGCTGAGTGTGGAGACTTGACGAAGCGAAAGAGGAAGTTCATTCCAATTGCAAGGTCCAGAGACAGAGAAAGAACGGCGGCCAACAGTCGAGTGTTTGAATCTGGGTATGCGTAAACAAGTTAGCAACAAGTATGCAGTGCTGGTAAAAAGTCTTGTGCGTGAAATGCTTTGGGTTATTCTGACTCATTAATTTACCTCTGACTGATTTAAGTGTTAATTGAGCGAAGCGAGTCATCTTTTTTCTTCTTGGCGTTCACAGCAGGCATATGTGTTAGGTGTGTGGTACCTTGGTTTGATAGAGGGCGGCAGTGCTGGCCACGTACCTCTGTCTTCAGCCCTAGCAAAATGAGTCCGGTGAACCAGTGGATTCTGGTTCTGTCTGGCTGAACGGTTTCAGTTTCAGTTTCTCAAGGAGGCGTCAGTGCGTTCGGACAAATCCATGTACACTACACCACATCTGCTAGGCGCCTGACCAGCAGCATAAATCAACACACCCAGTCAGGCCTTGAGTGCATGCTTATATATCTGTGTACCTGTAGGAGTGGATTTCTTCTACAGAATTTTGCCAGAGGACAACACTCTCGTTGCCATGGGTTCTTTTTCAGTGTGCCATGTGCGTGCTGCACACGGGACCTCTGTTTACTGTCTCATCCGAATGACTAGACACTCAGTTTGATTTTCCAGTCAAACCTGGGAGAAAGGGCGTGAGCGGGATTCGAACTCACTTTCTCTATATCGGCAGCTGGGCATCTTAACCGTTCTGCCACCTCCTTCCTGTCAGCTTCCTGGCTGAAAAGGTTTCAGTGATCGGAGGGTTCTTGAAGAGTTCTGACAGTCTGGAGAAAAGTGGGGGAATTTGACATGATGTTTCCCTGGGCTTGTCCAGTGCAGTACAGTGTGGGGGGTGCACTCTGATATGTTTCAGACGATGAAGAGAAGGTAACTCTGGGCTCCATCTTGTTACCCAGCTTCAGAATTAATCGCTGCACCGCTGAGGACCATGTACAGAAGGAATTTGCTTTCAAAGTGAGTCTGGGTGTGGGTGTGTGTGTGTTTGTATGTGTGTGTGGTGTGTGTGCGTTCATGTGTATGAGTGTGTGTGTGTGTGTGTGAGAGAGAGAGTGTGTGTGGTAGGTGTCTGTGTGAGAGCATGTGTGGTGTGTGTATGTGAGTGTGTGGTGTGTGTATGTGTGAATGTGTGTGTGTGTGTGTGTGCACGTGTGTGTATGTGCGTGCGCAAATGTGTGTGTGCGTGTGCGTGTGTATGTGTGCATATGTGTGTGTGTGAGCATGCGTGCATGCATGCATGTTGGTCACTAATTGAATGTCTGTTCACTAAAGTGATTTTAGGACTCAGACTGCATGTTGTACATGTGTGTGCGAGTGTGCATGCACATACACTCATGCACACGCGCACACGTGCGCATGCACACACACACACACACACACACACATCAACTTACTTAGCACACAGGTGAATACTTTTTTTTACATACAGAGAAGCTGCTTTTTGTTTTGTCAGATGCACACAATAATGCCTTTCCACAAATACACACAGTTAATGGTACAGGCACACTTGTGAATGGTGCAGGCACACCTGTGAAGGGTGCAGACACACTTAATGTGAACGGTTGGGTGGGTGTGCTGATTGTGCAGGTAGAGCACGAGAACACGAAGACCATCTACTTCCACACGGACACACAGACCGACCTGGACAGCTGGCTGTACAACCTGCACACTGCCGCCACCATGAAGGGGGCTGGGGGGTGAGTGAGGGATGGGGATGGGGTGTGGGGGGTGGTCTCTGCTTGTCATGTGTGCCTCTGTTGTCTCTATCTGTGTCTGTTGTCTTGGCCTGCCTGACTGTTGTCTCTGTCTGTTGTCTAGGTCTGCTGTCTCTAATATCTATGTCTGTCTGACTGTTGTCTATTGTCTAGGTCTGCTGTCTCTGTTGTCTGTGTCTGCCTGACTGTTGTCTATCGTCTAGGTCTGCTGTCTCTGTTGTCTGTGTCTGCCTGATTGTTGTTTGTTGTCTAGGTCTGCTGTTTCTGTTGTCTGTGTCTGCCTGACTGTTGTTTGTTGTCTAGGTCTGCTGTCTCTGTTGTCTGTGTCAACCTGACTTGTCTGTTGTCTAGGTCTGCTGTCTCTGTTGTCTGTGTCTGCCTGACTGTTGTCTGTTGTCTAGGTCTGCTGTCTCTGTTGTCTGTGTCTGCCTGACTGTTGTCTGTTGTCTTGGTCTGTTGTCTCTGTTGTCTGTGTCTGCCTGACTGTTGTCTGTTGTCTTGGTCTGTTGTCTCTGTTGTCTGTGTCTGCCTGACTGTTGTCTGTTGTCTAGGTCTGCTGTCTCTGTTGTCTGTGTCTGTCTGACTGTTGTCTATCGTCTAGGTCTGCTGCCTCTGTTGTCTGTGTCTGCGTGACTGTTGTCTATCGTCTAGGTCTGCTGTCTCTGTTGTCTGTGTCTGCCTGATTGTTGTTTGTTGTCTAGGTCTGCTGTTTCTGTTGTCTGTGTCTGCCTGACTGTTGTTTGTTGTCTAGGTCTGCTGTCTCTGTTGTCTGTGTCTACCTGACTTGTCTGTTGTCTAGGTCTGCTGTCTCTGTTGTCTGTGTCTACCTGACTGTTGTCTGTTGTCTAGGTCTGCTGTCTCTGTTGTCTGTGTCTGCCTGACTGTTGTCTGTGTCTGCCTGACTGTTGTCTGTTGTCTTGGTCTGTTGTCTCTGTTGTCTGTGTCTGCCTGACTGTTGTCTGTTGTCTAGGTCTGCTGTCTCTGTTGTCTGTGTCTGCCTGACTGTTGTCTGTTGTCTAGGTCTGCTGTCTCTGTTGTCTGTGTCTGCCTGACTGTTGTCTGTTGTCTAGGTCTGCTGTCTCTGTTGTCTGTGTCTACCTGACTTGTCTGTTGTCTGTGTCTGCCTGACTGTTGTCTAGGTCTGCTGTCTCTGTTGTCTGTGTCTGCCTGACTGTTGTCTGTTGTCTAGGTCTGCTGTCTCTGTTGTCTGTGTCTACCTGACTTGTCTGTTGTCTAGGTCTGCTGTCTCTGTTGTCTGTGTCTGCCTGACTGTTGTCTGTTGTCTAGGTCTGCTGTCTCTGTTGTCTGTGTCTGCCTGACTGTTGTCTGTTGTCTAGGTCTGCTGTCTCTGTTGTCTGTGTCTACCTGACTTGTCTGTTGTCTAGGTCTGCTGTCTCTGTTGTCTGTGTCTGCCTGACTGTTGTCTAGGTCTGCTGTCTCTGTTGTCTGTGTCTGCCTGACTGTTGTCTGTTGTCTAGGTCTGCTGTCTCTGTTGTCTGTGTCTGCCTGACTGTTGTCTGTTGTCTTGGTCTGCTGTCTCTGTCGTCTGTGTCTGCCTGACTGTTGTCTGTTGTCTAGGTCTGCTGTCTCTGTTGTCTGTGTCTGCCTGACTGTTGTCTGTCGTCTAGGTCTGCTGTCTCTGTTGTCTGTGTCTGCCTGACTTGTCTGTTGTCTAGGTCTGCTGTCTCTGTTGTCTGTGTCTGCCTGATTGTTGTTTGTTGTCTAGGTCTGCTGTCTCTGTTGTCTGTGTCTGCCTGACTGTTGTCTGTTGTCTAGGTCTGCTGTCTCTGTTGTCTGTGTCTACCTGACTGTTGTCTGTTGTCTAGGTCTGCTGTCTCTGTTGTCTGTGTCTGTCTGTTGTTTTTGTCTGCTGGTCTGTTGTCTGTGTTTGTTGCCTGTCTGTTGTCTGTGTCTGTTGTCACTGTCTGTTTTCTCTGTCTGACTGTAGTCTTTGTTGTGTATGACTATTGTGTATGCCTGTTGTTACTGTCTGTTGTCTCTGCCTGACTGTTGTCTATGTCTGTTGTCTCTGTTGTCTATGTGCCTATGACTGTTGTCTCTGTCTGTTGTCATCTGTCTGTCTGTAGTCTGTACAGTGTTGTCTGTTGTTTCTTTCTGCCAGTTTGTTGTTTTTATTATCTGTTATCTGTCTGTCTCTGCCCGTGTGTTGTCACTATCTACCAGTCGTTTTTGCCTGTTGTCTTTCACAGAAACTTCTGGACTGTCTTGTTTCAGGTTTTACAGAGAGGCCAACAACAACATCAAGGCAGGACCTCCCCCAAGATCCCCTGCAGGTCAGCACAGCAGGACACCCCAGGATGCATCCCACCACCACTCCTCCAATGACCCTGGCCTGGAGTTCCACCCTCAGTGGAAGAACCCAAACCCAAGTCCCAGTGGCCAACACCAGCACCAGCTCCAACACCAGCACAGCCCAGGACACAGCTCACAAAACGGTGTGTCAGGGCCGCCATCATGGAGGTCGGTGCCTGACCTGGAGAGGGGGGATGATGGCCGAGAGACGCGGCGACCTCAGGAAGCCGGGGAGGTTCCTGACCCTCGCGGGAGCCTGCGCAGTTTGCCTCACGACGGGCACAGGTACCCCCAGGACTTCCCGCCACCACCACAGGGACTGCAGCCCGACTCCCGGAACTACGCCCACCATCAGTCGTATGACCCGCGGCTGACCCGACCCAGGGTGGAGGAGCGAGACCCTCGAGGGAGCGTGCGCAGTCTGCAGCCAGACCCTTACAAGAACGCCCAGGACTTCGTGCCGCTCGGTCAGTCACGGGCCGCCGAGAGAGACAGGGGGTCGTACACGCAGCCAGGGTTCCAGCCCTACCAGCGACCTCCTGACCCCCAGCAGAGGTCGTCCATGGTCAGCGACCCCGGCTGGCGTGGTGACCCTCGTGGGGGTCAGGGTCAGGGTCAGGGCAGTCCTCAGCGATCTCCTCGAGATGCCTACCATGCCTCGCAAGGCAGCATTGACGGAGCCTACCGCCCCAGGTACCCCCATGAAGAGGGGAGGAACCAGCCATACCCTTCCAGCCCGGGGGGACATGGGGGTGAGGGGAGAACATATGGCAGAGAGCGTGGCAGCTGGCAGGCCGCTCCACAGAGCAGGAACTCCGTGGCCAACTCCGACACAGGGCGAAGACCCCAGGACCCCAGAGGGTACCCAGACAGACCCCTGGGTCAGGAGCCGGGGAGAGACGACAGCTACCCGGACGTCCACCCCCGTCTGAACGCGTCCCTCGACCCGCGCGCCTCCTACGCCAGCTCCCGGCACAGCGTGGCCAGTCAGGGTTACCGTGGAGACCGGGACGACCTTGGTTCCAAGCAGAACCTGTTTCCGCAGCAAGGGAGCCGGAACAGTCTCTCCCGCCTCTCCGCCCCTCCTCCTCCTCCCCACCACGACCCACACGGTCACACCTACGTCAACGTGCCGGAGATGCGAGGCACAGAGCAGCCACAGCAGCAGCAGTTTGAGGAGTCGCCTCCCCCTGAGAGACCCCCGTACCCTGCGGCGGTGAGGGACCAGGTGGTGAGGGACATGGCCGAGACGCACAGTCCAGGGACGGCAGAGAAGATGCTGATGGCCCATGAGCTCAACAAGGAGAGGATGCAGCAGTTGTCGTACTTCCAGTACCCTACACCTCGCGAGGAGCACGCCGCATCCAGGGTGAGTCACCAGCCGCACTAAAAAGTGTGTACAGAAGTGAGTGAAGTCACATCACAGCAGTGCACTTTTCAGGTGTACATGTTTTACATGGAAAGGCGTTTTTATAATTTATGTTGTTATTGTTAATATTGTTATACATCACTGCACTATACAGGTGAAAGGGGAGTCACATAATGGTACTATACAGGTACACCGTGTCCAGGGTGAGTCACTGCGCTAAAGTGTGTACAGCGGTAAGGGGGGGGTCAGATAACTGCCCTGTACAGGTTTACATGTTTAACTTGGAAAGGCGCTTTATGAATTTATTATTATTGTTATTATTGTTGTTATTTTGTTATTATTATTGTTGTTGCTGATATTATTATACAGAACTGCACTATACAGGTGAAAGTGGAGTCACAGCACTGCACTGTACAGGTGTACATGTTTTACATGGAATGGCGCTTTTTGAATTGCTATTATTTTTGTTATTGTTGTTGTTGTTATTGCTATTATTATTGTTAATATTATTATATAGTACTGCACTATACAGATGCAAGGGGAATCACAGCACTGCTTTTTTGTAATTAGATACAGGTGAGTCACAGCACGGTACTATACAGGTGAAAGGGAAGCTATACAGGTGCAAGGGGAGTCACAGCACTATACTGTACACGTGAAAGGGAAGCTATACAGGTGCAAGGGGAGTCACAGCACTATACTATACAGGTGAAAGAGGAGTCACAGCGCTATACTATACAGGTGAAAGGGAAGCTATACAGGTGCAAGGGGAGTCACAGCACTGTACTATCCAGGTGTAAGGGGAGTCACAGCACTGCACTATACAGGTGTAAGGGGAGTCACAGCACTGCAATATACAGGTGAAAGGGGAGTCACAGCACTGCACTATACAGGTGAAAGGGGAGTCACAGCACTGCACTATACAGGTGAAAGGGGAGTCACAGCACTGTATTATACAGGTGTAAGGGGAGTCAGAGCACTGTACTATACAGGTGAAAGGGGAGTCAGAGCACTGTACTATACAGGTGAAAGGGGAGTCAGAGCACTGTACTATACAGGTGAAAGGGAAGTCACAGCACTGCACTATCCAGGTGTAAGGGGAGTCAGAGCACTGTACTATACAGGTGAAAGGGGAGTCACAGCACTGCGCTTAGTCAGGGAAAGGGGAGTCACAGCACTGCGCTATACAGGTGTAAGGGAAGTCACAGCACTGTACTATACAGGTGAAAGGGGAGTCAGAGCACTGTACTATACAGGTGTAAGGGGAGTCACAGCACTGTACTATACAGGTGAAAGGGGAGTCACAGCACTGCACTATCCAGGTGTAAGGGGAGTCACAGCACTGCACTATACAGGTGAAAGGGGAGTCACAGCACTGTACTATACAGGTGTAAGGGGAGTCACAGCACTGTACTATACAGGTGAAATGGGAGTCACAGCACTGCAATATACAGGTGAAATGGGAGTCACAGCACTGCAATATACAGGTGAAAGGGGAATATAAGCACTGCACTATACAGGTGTAAGGGGAGTCACAGCACTGCAATTTTCAGGTGAAAGGGGAGTCACAGCACTGCAATTTTCAGGTGAAAGGGGAGTCACAGCACTGCGATATACAGGTGAAAGGGGAATATAAGCACTGCACAAAACAGATGAAAGGGGAGTCACAGCACTGAACTATATAGGTGTAAGGGGAGTCACAGCACTTCACTATTGAAACTGAAGCTGTGATTGGTCATTGTCGTTGAAACGAAGGCTGTGATTGGTTGTTAAAATCAAAGCTGTGATTGGTCATCAGGTGGAGGACGCTGGGAACAGGGAGGCAGCAAAGCGCCTCTCCCACTACAGTGACCGCAACTCCGTGGCCAGTAACTCCGCCATGCGCAACGATGCCGCTGCCCCCTCATCCTTCTCCGTCCAGCCTCCCCGCGCCCCCGTCAGGGATTATTACGACGGCGGTCGCAGGCAGGATTCTGGCTCCAGCAGACTCAGCGACTCGTTTGAGCGCCGCTCGGCAGAGGGTCGGAGGGCAGACGATGCTGGGAGAGGAGGGGAGAGGGTGAGGGAGGCACCTGTTCCGGAGGAGCGGCAGTTTGGTGGGGACCCTGAGGCCAAGAGTCTGCGTCAGGCTTACGAGAGGGTGCAGTCGTTCCGTCAGAGCTCTGCTGCTGGTTAGTGCTTGTCTGTGTGTGTGTGTGTTTAGTGTGTTGTGTGTGTGTGTGTTGGTGTGTGCGTTGGTGCATGTGTTGGTGTGTGTGGGTGTTGGTGTGTGAGTTTGTTGGTGTGTGTGTGTGTGTGTGTTTGTGTTGGTGTGTTATGTGTGTGTGTTGTGTTGTCTGTTGATGTGTGTGTGTGTGTGTGTGTGTGTGTGTGTTGGTGCATGTGTTGGTGTGTGAGTTTGTTGGTGTGTGTGTGTGTGTTGGTGTGTTATGTGTGTGTGTTGTGTTGTCTGTTGATGTGTGTGTGTGTGTGTGTGTGTGTGTGTTGGAGTGCACATGCTTGTACACATGAAACATTCATTATTGAATTCATTGTATCACTGACTTGATTCATGAGAAAATAATCTTGACTGTTGACGAGTGTTGTGTTTTTGTGTGATTGCTGTCACCATCACCACCACTGCACATCTGTCTTCACTCTCCCTTTCTTTCTCTCTCTCTGTCTTCCTCCTCCTCCTCTCATTTTGACTTTTCATTTTGAGTTTTCTTCCAGCTTCTAATTTCTCTGTCTGCTGCCGGTATGAAGTTCTTTGCCTGAGGTTGGAAGATGGATTATGACTGCTGATGCTTTTTCTGCTGCTGTGTACTTGTGTTAAAGCTAGGGAACCCTAAGCTGTTCCACAGTCTGTCTGTCCAGTGCACTTTTTTTCTTCTCTCAGCTTTATTTTTTAAAAGTCCTTTTTTTTCTGTGGGCACATCTTCTGTGAATACTTGTAGAGCTGGTTGTAAACATGATTTGTTATCGTTTCTTCTGTCTCTTATCTCCCTGTCTCTTCTCTTATCTTCCTGTTGCTTCCTATCTATGTCTGTCCCTCTCTCTCTCTCTCTTTTTTTTTTACCTGCTGTTTTTTTTCCCTCTTGTTTCATCTTTCTGTCATTTTATGATTGTGGGTGTATTTGCAAGCATCTGCGTGTGTGTGCAAGCATGTGTGAGTGTGTGCATGTGTGTATGTATGCACACGAACATCTGAGAAGATACATATATCCACTCAGATGTCAGTTTTATGTGTTGATGATGTTACCTTACCGTTGTGATACTGTACTCCAAGACAGTTGAACATTTTTTTGCCTCTCTCTTTTATCCTACCATCTTTTCACTTTTTGATACTCCCTCTGTTAGCGGATGCACACCGTCTCTGGTCCATCTTTCTGTATTGTGCACACCCACATTCTCTGAATGGATTGGGTTTTTCTTCTTCTTCTGCGTTCACTCGTATGCACACGAGTGGACTTTTACGTGTATGACCGTTTTTACCCTGCCTTGTGGGCAGCCATACTCCGTTTTTGGGGGTGTGCATGCTGGGTATGTTCTTGTTTCCATAACCCACCGAACGCTGACATGGATTACAGGATCTTTAACGTGCGTATTTGATCTTCTGCTTGCATATACACATGAAGGGGGTTCAGGCACTAGCAGGTCTGCACATATGTTTACCTGGGAGATCGTAAAAATCTCCTCCCTTTACCCACCAGGCGCCGTCACCGTGATTCGAACCCGGGACCCTCAGATTGACAGTCCAACGCTTTAACCACTCGGCTGTTGCACCCGTCAGGATTGGGTTCAAATCTGGCACTGGTACTCAGACTAAGTTGTATAGTTCTCAGGGTTTCAGACAAATGTGTGTTTAATTTGTTGCTGAATTAACCAATGACTTAAAACCGTAAACAGAAATTTCAAAGTAAGGCCATCTTCGGTCAGTCTGAGGACATGTTCATTGCCTCTGCAGTTGAAATCTTGAAATGTTCAAAGGTGAATGCAAAGAAAATGGCTGACTCAGACCTGTATGTGTTTTATTTGTTTATCTATGTATCTATTCTTTAGAATCATATAATCCTGAGGGCTGTTCACTTTCATTTAGGGTCTGTCAGGAAAGGTGGGATGTGGAAAATTTCTTCATTACATATTTTAGAGCTTGCTGATAAAACGCCATGTCTGACATCTGCTGTAGGCACCAGCCTCACCACTTACTTTTCTTCTGATCTCAAGAAACTTGTGTCATGGGGGTAAAGTACAATACTGGTCCTCTGAAAGCTGATCCTTTTGTTTCCCTTCATCTCAAAATCGTTGATCAGTTCCTTCATTTCCAGCTGACAGCAGCCTTTCATTGCTGTTTTTTTTTTGGTCACTTTTTGGGTATCCATATGTCTAAAATCTGTGTCTTGTGAGTTGGACTACTTCTTCTTCTCTTCCCTTAAATCCAAGAAGATTGTTCACCAGATCCCTCCAGATCTGTTGGGTGTGTGTCAAAGCCTGCGTCTCTGCAAGTCGTTAAATTTTCTGTCAATTCTGCAGTGTTGTCAGTCCATTGTTTTTCCTGTCTTTTTCTGTGATTTGGACTTGGGCACTGATTGTCCTGTACAATGTGTATTGATCAGCTTATAATGACAGACAGAAAGTGTGTGCGACTTCAGGGATAGATGATCTGTCTGTGAGGGCTAAATGATGGTGTAGAAGAAGCTAGCTCCAGCTGAGATGCAGTTGTTTTTGACTCACTTGTGTAAACAAAGTGAGTTTATGTTTTAACCTGCCGTTCGGTTGTCTGTGTGTGTGTGTGTGTGCACGCGTCTGTGTGTCCGTGGTAAACTTTAACATTGACATTTTCTCTGCAAATACTTTGTCAGTTGACACCAAATTAGGCATAAAAATAGGAAAAATTCAGTTCTTTCCAGTCATCTTGTTTAAAACAATATTGCACCTCTGGGATGGGCACAAAAAAAAAAAAAATGAAGCCTGTTATATTTATATTTTTTGTATTCTCTAAACTTGACACTTTGATCTGATATTCTGACCCAACAACAAGAGCAGTCATTATTATCATTTTTTGTTCAAACAGAAACTTCTTTTGCTAAGCATGGAAGTTTTATTTATTTTGCAAACGTTTTGGTGCAGATAGTAAAAAAAGGGAAATTACTCTGTAATTAATGCTAGGGGACTTAATTTGCTTTAAACTGCTCTTTCTCATCTTAAACATTACATTTTGAAATTATACTCAACACATTAAAAGCTTGGATTTTTTTTTAACAGTGTATCACAAGTGAGTCTTGAAGGCCTTGCCTCTCTTGTTTTAATGTATGATGATTCAGACAAATGGTAAGGAATGATTCCAAATTGTAGATGGCTGGCCATTACTGTTTGAGGCTTTTAAAAAATGCAGTCAGATTTTTTTTTTTTAATTCAATTCAGTAGCAAAATAGGGTGTAACGGTATCATATCAGGGTTATAAATTCCAACACTGATTACGCAGGAACTGAACATGTTGGTTCATTTTTACTGTGATTTATGTATCAGGATTTAGGGCGCAGCCCCAGGGGTAGAAAAGTTTGATCCTGAATACCTCCTCTCCTGTCCCCAGTGAAATTGAATAGAAAATGTTCACAGCACCTTCATTATCATGAGGCCTGATCATTTTTGACTCGCTTGTGTAAACAAAGTGAGTCTATGTTTTAACCCGGTGTTCGGTTGTCTGTGTGTGTGTGTGTGTCCGTGGTAAACTTTAACATTGACATTTTCTCTGCAAATACTTTGTCAGTTGACACTAAATTAGGCATAAAAATAGGAAAAATTCAGTTCTTTCCAGTCATCTTGTTTAAAACAATATTGCACCTCTGGGATGGGCACCAAAAAAAATAAAAAATGAAGCCTAATTATATGCAAACTGCATTTACTGTTATATTTATATTTTTTGTATTCTCTAAACTTGGCACTTTGATCTGATATTCTGACCCAACAACAAGAGCAGTCATTATTATCATTTTTTGTTCAAACAGGAACTTCTTTTGCTGAGCATGGAAGTTTTATTTATTTTGCAAACGTTTTGGTGCAAATAGTAAAAAAGGGAAATTACTCTGTACTTAATGCTAGGGGACTTAATTTACTTTAAACTGATCTTTCTCATCTTAAACATTACATTTTGAAATTATACTCAACACATTAAAAGCTTGGATTTTTTTTTAACAGTGTATCACAAGTGAGTCTTGAAGGCCTTGCCTCTCTTGTTTTAATGTATGATGATTCAGACAAATGGTAAGGAATGATTCCAAATTGTAGATGGCTGGCCATTACTGTTTGAGGCTTTTAAAAAATGCAGTCAGATTTTTTTTTTTAATTCAATTCAGTAGCAAAATAGGGTGTAACGGTATCATATCAGGGTTATAAATTCCAACACTGATTACGCAGGAACCTGAACATGTTGGTTCATTTTTACTGTGATTTATGTATCAGGATTTAGGGCGCAGCCCCAGGGGTAGAAAAGTTTGATCCTGAATACCTCCTCTCCTGTCCCCAGTGAAATTGAATAGAAAAGGTTCACAGCACCTTCATTATCATGAGGCCTGATCATTTTTAGCTATTGTTTTAGCTCCCAGACTGCATCTTTTTTCCTTTACATGTAATGCATTAAGTGTTACGGACATTTTCCTTGTCAAGAAAAGTGGATTCTACATTTTTGTAATGTTCAGAGTTTCTTGTATGAAGATACAGTGGAAGATTAGAATGGTTGAAGAAAACATTGTTGCAATTGATAAGAATGTTTTTTTTTATTACATTCTTTTTCGCAACACATCTTAAAAAAAAAACAACAACCTAGCTTACACACTGACCTCAGTGTTCACAGGTCATCGTGTCATGCAGGGATGTCAGAAGGGTGGAGGGAGGGAGGGAGGGAGGGGGTGGGTGGGGGAGAGAGGAGTGGCTATGCTGTGTTCGCTATGACAGGTAAAACCACCCAGGCCCCGCCTTCATCGCTCCCAAAGACCTCAGGAGCCGCAAGCGGTGCGGAGGTGAATTTCTTTGAACACTCCTTGAGCAGTCACACAGCGTCAGTCCTGGCCTTCAAACCGTACGGCCCCGTGTACCAGTACGGACAGGGCTCCCTACCCAGGAACGCCACCACACGTCACAGACCGCAGGCCGTGGTGCCAGGGAAGAGGGTGGGTGAGGGGAGAGGAGGAGAAGGAGGAGGGAGGAGGAAGGGGGAGGAGGAGGAGGACCTGAATGCCTCGCAGGGCACGACGTTGTCCCCGTGCGGGTCCTACCACCACATTGACCAGGACCTTGACCAGCTCTACCAGCGAGGGTCAGCCTTCAGACCTCCCTCCTCCGTGTCCCCCGCCACCGCTCGGGGGGAGGGACAGTACAACTCCCTGCCCAGGTCCTACAAGTTCAGGTCGG